>NC_087246.1:24395000-24660000 GCF_037042905.1 Lytechinus pictus
ATTATGCCCAAGTTCCATGAACTAGGTTCATATACTTTCTAAGTTATTATGTCATTTCAAAAACTTAACCTTAGGTTAAGATTTGATGTTGACGCCGCCGCCGCCGCCACCGCCGCCGCCGTCGGAAAACCGGCGCCTATAGTCTCGCTCTGCTATGCAGGCGAGACAAAAAGGGAATGTAAAATTATTAACAAATTATTGTCCAATTTCTCTATAAACCTTTTCTAAGCTTTTAGAAAAGCTAGTATACGTACGAACTGTAAAGTTTTTGAATGAGAGTAATGTGTTCTCTCAATTCCAATTCGGTTTCAGAGAAAAACATACCACAAGCCATGCTGTTTTGCATTTTGTTAATTTTGTTAATAAAATTGCAAATACCCTTGATAACCACACCCACACGATTGGATTTTTTATGGACTACTCTAAGGCATTTGATACTGTAGATCATGATATTCTTTTGAGTAAACTGGAATATTATGGAATGAGAGGCACAGCCCTTCACTGGTTCAGAAGTTATTTGGCAGAGAGGAGACAGTTTGTTTCTTTAAATGGTGTGGATTCGGAATTACATAGTGTAACATGTGGTGTCCCACAGGGATCACTTTTAGGACCCCTCTTGGTTATATTGTACATTAATGACTTCCAGTATTCATCTAAACTGTTATCTTTTTTACTTTTTGCAGATGATTCCAATATATTTTTTCCCATAAAGACCCTCAATATCTCCTGAATACCGTCAATATTGAGTTGCAAAAAATAACAACCTGGATTCGTGCAAACAAATTGTCCCTCAATCTCAAGAAGACTAATTACATGTTATTTAGCAACACAATCAAAACTCTGCTTGGTGATATCTCTTTCGATGGTGTATTAATTGACAGAGTGGTTACAACTAAATTTCTGGGTCTTCATATTGGCAGTCTGCCCCCCCTGACGAGCCACAACCCATGCAAAGGACGTATCCCTGCCCCCCCTGACGAGCTTGAAAGACCTTTTTTGCCCCCCCCCCCCCCTGACGAACTTGAAGACCTTTATTGGCCCCCCTAATGAGCTTGAAGACCTTTTTTTTTTCTTTTTTTTTTTTTTTGCTTGTCAAATTTTTTTCTGGTACGAAATCCTTCACTTGTGATTGAAGACCTTTTTTTTTTTTTTTTTTTTTTTTTTTTTGGCTTGTCAAATTTTTTTCTGGTACGAAATCCTTCATTTGTGATTGAAGACCCTTTCTTTTTTTTTTTTTTTTTTTTTTTGTCAATTTTTTTGGCGGTTTTGCCCCCCCTGTGAAAAATCCTAGGTACGCCACTGTTATCAACATATTATGTAAGCTGTTATCAAATAATGTAGGTGTTCTAAACAGGCTTCAATTGTATCTCCCAACACATATTCTGAAATTCTATATTCAACTTTGATTCTTCCTTACATAAATTATGGGATCCTTGCATGGGGTAAATCTCTTAAGACACAGCTGAATAAATTATTTCTGGTCCAAAAGAGAGCTATACGAGCGGTCAGTAATGCTGAGTTTCTAGCTCACACTTCTCCTTTGTTTTATGCACATCATGTTTTGAAGTTGGAAGATGTTTATCTTTTGCAATTGGGGTTGCTCATGTATAATTTTCATAGAGGTGATTTGCCATTGACGTTAGCATATTTATTTCATAGGAACAACCAATTTCATAATTACCCAACAAGAAATGCTACTGCACTGCATATTCCTCATGCAAGGACAATATTTGCTCAGAAAACACTGATCTGTACAGGGCCAAAGTTATGGAATTCTTTGAACTCCAAAATTACCGGGTCTGTTAGTATTTCTGTTTTTAAAAGGAAATTTGAAACTTTCATTTTTTAATAAGTACATTTATGATGTATAATTGTTTTTCTTTTAAATACATGCAGAACTATGTGATTATCCATTTAAATTCTGTAAAATGTCTCGACCAACTGGCACATGTACATGTACTCCTGTCATTAAGTACTAGTAGTCATTTCAATTATATTTTTTGTTACAAATCTCTTATCTCTTGCCATTTTCTATCTTCTAACTTCGTGCTCCCCCCGTTATTCTAGTATCTATCTATTTGTCTATCTATCTATTTTTTGTATACCTACTTTTTTTTCAACATATCCATTATTATTCTGTAAATAGTTTTTAACCACATATGTATCCTAGTATAACCTTAGTACAACCTATTTCTTTTTTTTTAGTATTATCAACCAGTTTAGCTAGAATCAAGTTTTGCTTTAAACAAACAAATAACGTATTGTTTCAATACTGAGGGACCGTATAACAAGCCTGGCTTCCAGAGGTCTCCTCGTCTTCCTTGTCTTTATATTACTTTCCTTTAATCATCGATATTTGTTGCTTTTAAACGTTTTCGACATATGCGATAGCATATAATTGTACATGTATCTTGTTATATGTTACTTTTTTCAAGGAGGATCAATAAAGTTCATTCATTCATTCAAATTTCACATTTTTGAGCTTGAGTTTTTGTTATCTTTCACGCAACTTCTAAGAACTGAGAGCGCTGTTAGACTTAAAAGAGCAACAATTAATAGCAATATCAATACATTATTCATCTTAAGGATACAATTATTAATTGTATTGCAAAATTTGATGAAATTTTCATGGAGTTTGACTGAGTAATAGAGCTTTAAACTCATTGGCCCGTATTCTGAAGTCGGGTTTAACCTAAACTCAGTTTAAAGTTGTGGTTTAAGTATGGATCGCCAATTGTCACATAAATCACTAACAGCAAAGATATCATATTTCAACTCATTTGGCTCTCAAATCATTCATAATTGTCTAGGAAGTATACATAGAGGATTGTCTTCATTATCGATTAATCAGGAAAGAGCACAATAAACATAACAAACATACAACTTAATAAAAATTTTGCCACTTTTGGCCTCCCATAATTTTAGCACAGAGTTAGACCATGGTCTAAGTTTAACCCGACTTCAGAATACGGGCCATTGTGGTGATCTCGTGAGGTCTAAAAATGCTAAATTATTTTGAATGTGCAATTCTTAAGAACATCCATTTGGATGAACTTTGAAGCTCTATAACAAAAAAACAAACACAAAGACCCATGTTCATTTTTGCATATTTGGAATAAACAGGTGCTTATGTATCTATGCGCAAAGTATGATGAAAATGACATGGATTTTCAATGCTTGGGAGCAAGACTACTGAACCATTCGCATTTTAGACAGTATAATCAGACTTTTGCTTCTTCACGGCGCATTTGGGCCGTTTCAAGCCAACTCTCAATAGTTTGGACACTAATAATTTGAAGACGAGCACATGGGCCCCATATTTTTTATGTTTTAACGTCTTTAGAATGTATTCCTCTACAAATATGGAGAGTATGAGGAAAATGACATGGATGTTGAATGTTTGGAAGCAGAACTACGGAACCATTCGTATTTTAGACATTTTAGACGGTATTATCAGACTTTTGCACGTTTTCGGCGCATTTTGGGCTGTGGCAACTCCCGACACTACAGACACTGATAGTTTAAAAACGAGCACACGGACCCCATATTTTTAATCTTTTAACGTCTTCAGAATATATTCCTTTACAAATCTAGAGAGTATAAGGAAAATGACATGAATTTTGAATGTTTGGGGCAGAACAAAGGAATAATTCGTATTTTAGACATTTTGGACGGTTTTAGACTTTTGCCCGTTTTAGGCCCATTTTGGGCTGTTCCAAGCCACCTCAGTCGCAACACTTTAGACACTAGTTTAGAAACGAGCACATGGACCCCATATTTTTAATATTTTAACGTCTTCAGAATGTATTCCTCTACAAATCTAGAGAATGATAAAAATGACATGGATATTGAGTGTTTGGGAGCAGATCGAACTACGGAACCATTTGCATTTTAAACGCATAGGCGGATCCAGGGGGGGGCCGAGGGGCCCGGGCCCCCCCTCTATTGGCGGAGCAAAAAAGAAAAAAGGGGAAAGAAAGAAAAAAAGGGGGAAAGAAAGGAGAAAAGGAGAAGAGGAAAAGTAAGAGGAGAAAGACGAATGAATAAAGTAAGGCCAGGGGAAGACTTGGAAAATGATTTAAAAATATAAGTTCATGTCACTTTATTAAATTTTCGCTCGCGCTTCGCGCTCGCCTAGCCTGTTCGATGAGATACATATCTTGCTCAATAGGATGATATGTAGCTTAAAATATCAAGTTTTGAAGTCAATATACAAAACATATATATTTCAGCTCGGACATCGAGCTTTTATTATTTTGTTTGATTTACAAATTGATTTTTTAAATGCTTTGTGAAATGTCCGTTTTATGGTGTGAATATCATTCGCAGCTGTTTGCGCTGTGCGCTCGCATTATTTGATTTGTCTACATATTGTCTTTGTTTATTCCAAAAGATTCTTTATATATAACAAACTACTTAAAATCCCACTTTTATGATAGTTTATCAAAAGTTTCGTCTCGCGATTTGCGCTTCATATAGTTAAAATATATCAACTCATAAATCCTATTCATGATTACAAAAGTGCTTAAGATATCCAGTGTTCAGGTCTCAATTGTCAACAAATTTCGCTCACTCATTAGGCTTATTATATTTATTATGAAAATAAAATTTTCATGAATTTCTAATAACTAAATTGTCCCTTTTTCAGAAAGGAATGTCGACAAGTTTCATATCGCGCTTAGGAAGAGGAATAGGAAGATAGTCATCATTTTCATATGTGCTTTCCACATACACTTCACAATTTCTTTGCACAGTGCTTTAAATAGTGCTTATATTCACCCTTTTCATACCGGAGTATCAAATATTTTCCGCTCGCGCTTCGCGCTCGCAAGTTGATTTTCATGATAAAACATGAAATGTATTCAGAGTGCCCAGATTCTGTCAAACTCTAAAACACGCGCACACATGTTTATTGAGATATGCAGCTTGATCTTTATTCAAAACGTGCTAAGATTATCAATTTTGCGCTCGCATTAATTAGGAGATACCAAATTACCCATCCTTTTACAAAATTAACAAAAATGAATAGTGTCCAATTTTTATGTCTGAAATATCTTTTTTTTTCCGCTCGCGCTTCGCACTCGCATCAATTGTTTAGTTTTATACCTATGCCGTTTATTTCAAAAAGTGCTTAGAATTTCAATTTTTTTTAGGTCAGAATGTCAAAAAAATTTCAGCTCCCGCTTCGCGCTCGCATTATCTAAAAGTTGAAATATCATGTGTATCGTCTTAACGGCTAACTGCAAATCGTCCTTAAAACAGGTCCCTTTTCGATCAAGCCAGAACCCATTAAAAATGTCTTTTTCAGGTTCACAAACATATTGCCCAGAATATTCAATTTTCCTGACAAAATACATGAAATTCCAAAAATGTTCAGCTCGCGCTTCGCGCTCGCACTATTCAAATAGGGCTTATAAAATTATTACATTTTTTAAATGTTGTTTTATAATAATAAAGCTAAAAATGGCTGTTAGGACATCGGCGTTTTACGCGGTATGCTGTATCGAGCCCCCTCAAAATTTTTGGCTCATTACTCCACTGAGACAACCCCTTCAAAGAAACAAACAAAAATCAACTTTGAGCGGCCGATCGGGGAAAATATGGGTGAAAAACAAATTTCGCCCCCCCCCCCCTATTGGCGGGAGCTGGATCCGCCCCTGAGACGGTATAGACTTTTGCACGTTTCCGGCGCAATTTAGGCGATTTTCAAGCCAACTCGCAACACTTTGGACACTGATAGTTTAGAAACGAGCTCATGGACCCCATATTTTCAACTTCCCTGCACCTTTGCAATGCATTCCTTTATAATTTTGCCGAATTTGACGAAAATGACATGGATTTTAAATAAAGTGCAGCTTAAAATATACTTTTTTAATTTTCGAGTAGATTCACGTCTTTTGGAGATTTGTATTAACGAAGTTTACGCACCATTCCTGTCAAATGAGGCTGCTGCTGACTCCAAAATAGATACGGTATTTACTAAGTTACATATCCTGAAAGTTTGATGAAGTTTGACGCGATATCGACAGAGTAAAGATGATTTCAACTCAATTGGTGAATTCGTGAGGTCTAAGAGAGGCATAATTCTCTTGATTGCGCAACATTTCATATTATTCAACTACGGCGACTTTGAAGTCCCGTAGAAAAAAAATAAGCACATGAAACTATATTACATTTTGCAATCTCATAATGCATACATACCAAAGTAACTCTCTGCAAAATTTGGTGAAAATGACATGGACTTCATTTTAACTGTGGAACGTCCTTAAGCACCTGTTTTTTAATCGTGAATGCAATACACATGCCACGAAAGAAAAAGCCTACCTAAAAGGATTTTTTAGATCATATTTACATATTCAGAAAAAAATGTTACGTATCTCAGTCCCAACAAAATCTGAGCACGTAGCGCGAGCTAAACTATCAATATATTCAGGAATGAAAACGGGACATCTTAAACATTTTTTTTTTGTAATTATGAACAAGGTGCGTATTGAAAAACAAAGTTATGAACTAGTATTTCTATATTGAATTCCTTGAAAACAAGAAATTTCAAACGCCAGGTAATCCTCTTATGAGATGCCTCTCATTACATTTACACGCAAAAGGGAGCGCGCAGCGCGAACGGAATTTTTTGTTCTTGATAAAGTGACTTTAAATGTTTGCTATTCGCCAGTCATATTCCTCCTCTCATTTTATTCACTTTTCTTCGTCTTCTTTCCTTCATCCATTCCTTCCTTTTCTTCGTCTTCGAATGTATTGCCCTCTCCAATAGGGGCTTCTAGATCTGCCGCTTCTGGCCCCTTAACCCGCTTGTGTTAGTTTCCCTCCAAAGAGGAGGCAGGGGCTTTTAGGTTTCCAGATTCACAATTTTGTGAAAAAAAATATGACCGACATTTTTTTCCTTGTACACACTCTTTCTTTATAGTCAAATCATTTTCTGTTCTTTCCCCTCTTCCTGTTTAAGCTCTGTGAATCTCCCAGTCACTAGGAGGGGTAAACTAACCGCGTGGAGACAGGACCGTTTCGCTCCCTTACTATTTTCTTTTTTAAGTTTTATCCCGCTTCTCTAAATTGTCATAAGGGAGTGAACGCATGGTCATTCAGCACGCCTTCTATTCCTTCATTTTCCCTTTTACACTGGCTGGAGGATGATAGCAATATATTGACCTGGAAATGCAACATCGGGGGGCACGGGCCCCCACATCAAGGTATATGGGGTAACTACCATATGTTAGTTAAAGACCTATAAAGATATTTGTTGATGGCTATATTGTAATGGATTTGTTGTGATACGAACTACTAAATTACAATTAATTATTATATGCGAGCTAGCGAAGCGTTCGAGCAAATTTTCAATGGCTGGGAGATAGAATGATGACCATAATCGTCTTTCAAGTGGAATATAATTATTGGAGAGATGGGGCAAGTGAGCGAGTCTTGAAAAAAAAATAGCACATCGATGATGTGGAGCTCATCAAGCATCTCGCAAAAAAAAATTAACACAATTTTCAATTTCAGCCCAGTTGACACTGTAGTGAATTAAATTGGTGACATAAATTGATGTCACAGAATTGAAATTGATGAAGAAATGACAGAGAAGAAGCATTTCTTTTGTGATTTATGAATAAATTTGGTATAAATAAGAATAAACAATTTTTTAGTCAAAATTTCTAAATTCTGTGTAGAACTTTGGTGAACCTCATGCAGCTCTCAGATGGAACAAAAAAAGTCAAAATCGGTCAACAAATATGAGGCATTTTTTGTGAGGTTTGAAAAAATATGCATAAAATAAGCATATTTAATGAGTTTTGAAATTATGTGTAAAATTTTGTATCCCCACCTAGAGCTATCATAATAAAGTAAACAAAATTGAAATTGATCAACAAATGAAGAAGCGTTTATTTGTGATTATGAAAACATTTTGCATAAATTATCATTTTCTAGTCAAAATTTCACAATTCAAAGTACAAGTTTGGTGAACCTCATACAGCTCTTCCAGATGGAAGAAAAAATCAAAATCAGTCAACAAATAGAGAAGAGGCATTTTATGTGAATTTTGAAAAATAAGCATAAATTAATTTCGCATAAATTAGCATTAAAATTTGTATAGCCTTAATTTCGAAATTCTGTGTAGAAGTTTGGTGAACCTGATGAAGCTGTACCAGATCTAAGCAAACAAAAAATCAAATTCGATCAACAAATAAAGGAGAAGCATTTTTTTGTGAATTTTGAAAAATTTAGCATATTTTTAATGAGTTTCAAAATTCTGTGTAGAAGTTTTGAATCCCCCACTTCGTGCTATCATATAAAGCAAACAGAATTGAAATCGGACTTGAAATGAAGAAGAAGCATTTTGAAATTGTGGACGGACGACAGACGACGGACGCCACGCCACGGCATAAAGCTCATCTGATGGCCCTTAGGGCCGGATGAGCTAAAAATTGCTCAGTCGTTTGAAATGATAGGCATGTATTAAGGAGGAAACTCAGGGTAGAATTATCAATAACGTAAAATTTAGAAGAAAGGGATTGAACTTACAGTCCAGATTGTGTTCAAAGAAAACTCATTTGCTCAAAAGCCCTTCTTTATTCTTCCTCAGCACGTACCACATTCGGCTTCGCCAACCGGTCCACTGCTTATTCCAAACCCAACATCGACATCAAGTCCTCAATCTTCTTCTTATCCATCAGCTTCACACCTATCATCGATCTCACCATTGCTCTATCTGTTCTCAAATTTACCATCTCATTTTCACCCGGACACCATGTCTCAATTCTATACAGCATTACCGATCTCACACAATTCTTATACACAATTCGTCTTCAAAGGAAATATTGCCTTCTCTTTCTTCTTTTTATTTACTTCTCTCCCTTTCAATTATTTTGCCCCTCTTTCTATATTTTCCTTTCCTTTACATCCCCTTCTCTCTTCTTTCCAGTGCCTGAAATCAGCAAGCAAATGTGAGAATGTGCTCTGCCTAACAATACCAAATAGGAATGAATAATAGATGTAATAAAAAGTTAAAATGTCAACAGCAAAAATAAAGATTACAAGCAATTAGTTTATAAACAATATTTTTAGTTTCAGATAAGGTAAAGATCACAATGAATACTGGAATTTCTTACAAATGAATGAAACTTACAACAATGGGATCCCTATTTTTGCATTATGGAATTATATCAGTATGAAAAAATGTCAGTGAATAAAGAAAATATAGAAATGTTCAATATTTGGCCTAATCGAAGAACATGAACAAGCAAATAGATATACAAGTACTGTGTGTCCAATAAAAAAAAGAAAAGTAATCAAGGTTCTCACTTTTCCCTAGCATAAGCAGATAATTATAATCCTCATAAAGTTCAAGGTTTCTCCTCTATTTTTTTACATCAACTTTGATATATTCATTGCAGGCATTAATAAGTAAAAAGAGTTTGAAACTTCTACATCAAAATCAAGTTGTGTACAAACATTGGTAAAAAAAAATTGTATTTGATGAATGGCCTTGTATAAGCAATAAATGGCTCATTAGCATTTCTTTTGTGTTCTTTCTTATGTTCCCTTTAAATACATGTATATCTCTAAATAACGTTGGATCTAGATTCATTTGTGAGTTTGTGAGCATATCGTTCAAGTCAGGCATCAGTTTTTATTTTTTCGTAATCTGCCATGTTTGTAAAAAGCATTGGATCTCAAATCAAACAGACTTCACTCATTCTATTAGAGTGAAATTTGAATCCACAATATATTTGATGAATGTGATTGCCTAAAAGCGGAATTCCTGTTTTTCCTGGGATAACTGTATGTAATATCTCCTTTTATATGAATTGAAAAATATATGTAAAAGACATAAATGTAACTGTAGAATCACTGCAAATAGCTTTCAGAATACCCACATAAATTTATGTATATATGAAATATGGAAGACAAATGGATCTCCCTATTAATAAAAGCAACAAAAATGCATGAATTTCCCTACTTCTTTCTACTGTGTGGTACCACAAAGACACTTAAGTACTTATAAAACATTAGAACATATATTTACTTTGAATAATCATAGAATTACATGTAGTAGTACTGGTATTGCATATAACTACATTATTCCTCAATTTTTCCAAACTATGAATAGATCTAACAATCATGAAGGCCAATAAATAAATAAATATTTTTTCAATATATTATATTACAATAAGAATAACTGACAAAATTTATTTATCTTTTTATACATTTTTTGTGTGTTCCAAAAAATAGCGATATAATAGAAAGGGTGTCCCTTCTATACTACGCTTCAGGGAAAATGTGGAGGAGCCAAGGCAATTTGCCCCCCCAAAAAAAAAATTAAAAAATTAAAAAAAATGGATGAACAGAAGTAAAAAAAAAAAAAATATATATATATATATATATATATATACATATAAATATATTATCATGCCATGGGAATTGCTCCTAAAAAATTGCTCCTAGGTCAACTTTTCCTCTGTGACAAATATAGATTTAAAAAAAATCATAGTAATTGAAATATAGTGAGTCTAGGAGCCAAAATGAATTGTATACAATTCAATTTGACTTTGTTTTGGTAATGATTGCATTGAACACTTTAAAACTGGTAGTGATTTATTTAGTGAATAGACATCTGGGGTAAAGTTTGAAAACTCCTTCCTTTCCAACATATAACCCCAGTAGAAGCAATGAAATATGCCGTCTTTCAGTTTGGGGGCCAGTGATTTTGTTCATTAGATTATGCTCTCTATATTTTTTCTCCTTTTTTTTCTCTTTCCACCTGTATTCTTATCCTTGCAGTGCCCCCTGAAAGTGGTGTCAATGGCAAGAGGCACTGTAATAATGGGATGCCTTAAGGACGTTCCACAGTTATGTTTGTGCGCATTATGATCTGCGCATAGTTTACACTCTGCGCGCTGACGTCACAATGGATGAACAGGTGATTAATTAGCTGCGGATATGAGCTGATTTTTCTCATCTTCTGCACTTTAACTACAGATCCGATGCGTTATTTCATGAAGCTAAAAAATTGAATTATTTCATGGACCATTCAAAAAAATATTCTCTACAATTTCAAAATACTTTACTCTGCAGTGCTGCCAAGAATCACGAATATTACCCCGAGTTTGATGAATGGTAGAGTGGTTTTGATTTTTTCTTCACATAGATACTAAGCATTCGGCGCATTTTTGGTGTTTTAAAAAGCACATCTGCTCTAATAAAAATGCTGATAGTTTAAAAACAAGCACATGAACCCCTATTTTTTAATGTTTGTACCTCTTAGGTATACCTTCCTCTACAACTCTGCAAATTTTGGTGAAAATGACATGGATTTTGAATAAAGTGCAGCATTTACTGTACGTTTGTAGTTTGTTACTGAAATTTTACATTTTGTAGATTGGGATTTTGTTATCTTTTACGCCATTTTTAAGAACTAAAAGTGCTGTTAAACTTAAAATTGCAAACAAATAGCACTATATATAGATTATTCTCCATTCTAACGATACAATCATTAACTCTCTTGCGAAGTTTGATGACTTTTTCATGTATTTTGACTGAGTAATAGAGGTTTAAACTCATTGTAGTAATCTTGGGCGGTCTAAAAATGCCAAATTCTTTTGAATGCGCAATTCTTAAGAACATCAATTTGGGTGAACTTTGAAGCTCTATAGCAAAAAATCAAGCACATGGACCTATGTTAATTTTTGCATATTTCGAATATTAAGGTTCTAAAGTATCTATGTGCAAAGTTTGGTAAAAATGACATGGATTTCACTTTAACTGTGGAACGTCCTTAAACATTACATTAAAGGAGGACAGTTATCCGGTAGTCCTACTGTCGATCTTTAGAATACATGGTTTACAGTATTTGAAGAAATCGGTAATCTAAAGAATAATCCTCATTGATAAGCTGACTAATCAAATACCACCAGACAAGCAAGATGCGCAAGATGGCCCATTCAACAGAAGCAATTAGTACGTCGGTTCCATAAAAAAATGTTGGTCAAAAACCAATTAGAAAGTACTATCATGTGGATAAAGGGAAGTACTTGATATGAAGATTTGGCTCAATCCAGAGCTCATCCTGTCTTTAATTGTTTACAGCTAATCTCGTTTAGAGACTTCATATCATGGTATCAGCTATGAAAAGGTGAGAAACTCGAGAATGTCTCTGCCTGGGAATGAATCATTTTGTTGAGGGTGGAACGGAGCCACGACAATTAGGTCAGAACTCCTCGCATCTTTTATTGCTCACAGCTAATCTCTGTTAGAGAGTTCATGTCAATGTGTATCATCAGTAATATCGAGGAGAGAAATTCCATTGATAATGTCTCATCTTTAAATGTCTTGTCTTTATAGAATGTCTCATCATCACAATGTCTCATCTTGAGAATATCTCATCTTGTTGACGGTGGGAAGTAACCATGACGACTTTGTTCAATCCAGAACTCGTCTTCTACCTGATCACTGACGGCTAGTCTCTGCTGCCAGAGCAGATGTGTTTCATTAGCTATGTGCAGATGAGCAAACCCATACAGACCTGGTATCCATGATCGGTAGGCTGACCACTCTCCTGTCGGGCAAAAAAAAAAGTGTTTGTCTTTCAAGGATTTCAAGATAATTGTACTTTCTGGATATGGATTTAATTTTGAAAGAAACTGCTTTAAAGAGATTAAGAAACAATCCTTCTGGAAATTAGTATCTGCTGTATTATTGAATTATGCAAGTCACTGGAAATTATTCCTTTACTGTATTCGCGTCACATGCACTGCACACAAAATTGAATGCATGAGAGTATATATGTTTGTCCCATTATTTTAGCTTGTCATGATTTTAATGGTTTGGAAACTGAATTGCAATCCTTTGCAAACAACTCTCTATGATAATAAAAAGAGAGAAATCAAGCAAGAATAATGGTGAAAAGATTTGTTCAAAACAGTTGATATAAACAACATGGATGACTTGCAAATGAGACAGCTGATATCACACACTCAATATCTTATTATTAAAATGGTAGAATATTTCAGACTCTACAGATTTCAGAAGGAAGCTAGTCACTTAATCACAAATGAAACAATGGCAACTTCACATGTCCATGGATTAATCAAAACTTGTTTCAAATTGAAATGAGAAAAATGCAATATTCCACATAATGTAATAAAAAATAGAAAAGTAGGTGTATGCTCAACAGGATGTGTGCATAACTTTTTTTTTATTGATTAAAATGTTGTTAGATATAAGTTTGAATTTCATTAAAATGTTAGTACTCACTTAATTCAACTTACACTCTAAGGGAGGTATTCTGATTGCCAAATAAAAGTTATTCTTATTCTGCCTCAAAAGGGTGTCAAAAAATTAAATTAGTTGTGAAATGGAATACCAAATAAAAATATAAAGAATTTCAACTAATTTACTGGAACATTATAATTGCTATGGATATGGAAGATATATTACGAAGCCAGCATTCCACAGCAGTGTGGTTTAAAACTTTAGACTTTAGACCAGGGTTATACGTAGGTTTAATTATCAGAATACCAACCCCTATGACCAAGGATCTGCAAGAAGGGTAAACTAATTCTAGGTATCATTTAAGATGAAAGCTTTAATATTGACTAACCTCTTGGTCCCAAGATAGGGTTAACACAGACACCATTAAACTCATTGCAGCCGGCGGCACCACTGATGACATGAACAGGCGCTACGGGATCCTTGTAATGCTTAGCGGTGACCACACCTTGATGCATCGGCCAGAATCTTTCATAGGAATGCTCATGAGCTTCAATGATCAGATCAACACCATACTCATAAAACAGATCTTCCAGTCTGCAAGAACATGAAAGGATATTATGGGAGGTAAATCACTATGAGCTAATGAAAAAATTGATATAGAGTATTGAGATTATACAATTTGATTTCATTGATGTAACATCCTATATTTTACAATGTAAAAGAATCAGCTATTCAGCCTCCTTACTGGTAACAATGCTCTGTTTCTGAGTAAACCATTTAACCCTATCCAGGCCGGGATATTTTGGGAGATCATATGGCCGGGGGGCAGGGGGTGGGTGTGGGGTTTGCAGGCCCCCCTTGAGATCTCGTCTGTCGATCTCTCAATCGTGCCAAAAATTGGCACACTAAATGTTCTAATTTTTGGCATAGAAAATCTTTGTGGTGTTTTTAGCAAGTGTAAGTGAAACAAGGCAAACGCCAAGCGTTGTCTCGCCTGCATATTGCAGTCATGAAGAGACTGCATGTCAAAACTACATGTATGCTATATGACTTAGATGGACCTCTGTTACGAGTTTGGCGATCCCACCTCGAATCTATAGAAAGTTATTGTGTGTACAACACAGCAGTGCCAGTCATGGAAAGTTCATTGACCTTTGACCTTAATCAAATTCAACTCACATTCGAACTTGACCTGCACCTTCACGAGATGGACCTCTTGTTTGAATTTGGCAATCCTACCTCGAAGATATAAAAAGTTATTATGTGTACAACAAAGCACAGTGCCAGTCATGGAAAGTTCATTGACCTTTGACCTTAATCAAATTCAACTCACATTTGAACTTGACCTGCACCTTCAAAAGATGGACCTCTTGTATGAATTTGGCAATCCTAACTCGAAGATATAGAAAGTTATTGTGTGTACAGCACAGCACAGTGCCAGTCATGGAATGTTCATTGACCTTTGACCTTATTCAAATTCGGCTCACATTTGACCTTAATCAAATTCAACTCACATTCGAACTTGACCTGCACCTTCAAGAGATGGACTTCTTGAATGAATTTGGCGATCTCACCTCGAAGCTATAGAAAGTTATTGTGTGTACAACACAGCACAGTGCCAGTCATTAAAGGTTCATTGACCTTTGACCTTTGACCTTACTCAAATTCGACTCATATTCAAACTTGACCTGTGCCTTCAGGAGATGGACCTCTTGTATGAATTTGGCAATCCTAACTCGAAGATATAGAAAGTTATTGTGTGTACAGCACAGCACAGTGCCAGTCATGGAATGTTCATTGACCTGCACCTTCACGAGATGGACATCTTGTTTGAATTTGGCAATCCTACCTCGAAGATATAAAAAGTTATTATGTGTACAACAAAGCACAGTGCCAGTCATGGAAAGTTCATTGACCTTTGACCTTAATCAAATTCAACTCACATTTGAACTTGACCTGCACCTTCAAAAGATGGACCTCTTGTATGAATTTGGCAATCCTAACTCGAAGCTATAGAAAGTTATTGTGTGTACAACACAGCAGTGCCAGTCATGGAAAGTTCATTGACCTTTGACCTTAATCAAATTCAACTCACATTCTAACTTGACCTGCACCTTCACGAGATGGACGTCTTGTTTGAATTTGGCAATCCTACCTCGAAGATATAAAAAGTTATTATGTGTACAACAAAGCACAGTGCCAGTCATGGAAAGTTCATTGACCTTTGACCTTAATCAAATTCAACTCACATTTGAACTTGACCTGCACCTTCAAAAGATGGACCTCTTGTATGAATTTGGCAATCCTAACTCGAAGATATAGAAAGTTATTATGTGTACAACAAAGCACAGTGCCAGTCATGGAAAGTTCATTGACCTTTGACCTTAATCAAATTCAACTCACATTTGAACTTGACCTGCACCTTCAAAAGATGGACCTCTTGTATGAATTTGGCAATCCTAACTCGAAGATATAGAAAGTTATTGTGTGTACAGCACAGCACAGTGCCAGTCATGGAATGTTCATTGACCTTTGACCTTATTCAAATTCGGCTCACATTTGACCTTAATCAAATTCAACTCACATTCGAACTTGACCTGCACCTTCAAGAGATGGACTTCTTGAATGAATTTGGCGATCTCACCTCGAAGCTATAGAAAGTTATTGTGTGTACAACACAGCACAGTGCCAGTCATTAAAGGTTCATTGACCTTTGACCTTTGACCTTACTCAAATTCGACTCATATTCAAACTTGACCTGTGCCTTCAGGAGATGGACCTCTTGTATGAATTTGGCAATCCTAACTCGAAGATATAGAAAGTTATTGTGTGTACAGCACAGCACAGTGCCAGTCATGGAATGTTCATTGACCTGCACCTTCACGAGATGGACATCTTGTTTGAATTTGGCAATCCTACCTCGAAGATATAAAAAGTTATTATGTGTACAACAAAGCACAGTGCCAGTCATGGAAAGTTCATTGACCTTTGACCTTAATCAAATTCAACTCACATTTGAACTTGACCTGCACCTTCAAAAGATGGACCTCTTGTATGAATTTGGCAATCCTAACTCGAAGCTATAGAAAGTTATTGTGTGTACAACACAGCAGTGCCAGTCATGGAAAGTTCATTGACCTTTGACCTTAATCAAATTCAACTCACATTCTAACTTGACCTGCACCTTCACGAGATGGACGTCTTGTTTGAATTTGGCAATCCTACCTCGAAGATATAAAAAGTTATTATGTGTACAACAAAGCACAGTGCCAGTCATGGAAAGTTCATTGACCTTTGACCTTAATCAAATTCAACTCACATTTGAACTTGACCTGCACCTTCAAAAGATGGACCTCTTGTATGAATTTGGCAATCCTAACTCGAAGATATAGAAAGTTATTGTGTGTACAGCACAGCACAGTGCCAGTCATGGAATGTTAATTGACCTTTGACCTTATTCAAATTCGGCTCACATTTGAACTTGGCCTGCACCTTCAAGAGATGGACCTCTTGAATGAATTTGGCGATCTCACCTCGAAGCTATAGAAAGTTTTTGTGTGTACAACACAGCACAGTGCCAGTCATTAAAGGTTCATTGACCTTTGACCTTTGACCTTACTCAAATTCGAATCATATTCAAACTTGACCTGTGCCTTCAGGAGATGGACCTCTGGTATGAATTTGGTGATCCCACCTCGAAGATATAGAAAGTTATTGTGTGTACAACACAGCACAGTGCCAGTCATGGAAAGTTCATTGACCTTTGACCTTATTCAAATTCGACTCATATTCGAACTTGACCTGTGTCTTCAGGAGATGGACCTCTGGTATGAATTTGGTGATCCCACCTCCAAGATATAGAAAGTTATTATGTGTACAACACAGCACAGTGCCAGTCATGGAAAGTTCATTGACCTTTTTCAAATTCGACTCATATTCGAACTTGACCTGTGCCTTCAGAAGATGGACCTCTGGTATGAATTTGGTGATCCCACCTCGAAGATATAGAAAGTTATTATGTGTACAACACAGAACAGTGCCAGTCATGGAAAGTTCATTGACCTTTGACCTTATTCAAATTCGACTCATATTCGAACTTGACCTGTGCCTTCAGGAGATGGACGTCTTGTTTGAATTTGGCAATCCTACCTCGAAGATATAAAAAGTTATTATGTGTACAACAAAGCACAGTGCCAGTCATGGAAAGTTCATTGACCTTTGACCTTAATCAAATTCAACTCACATTTGAACTTGACCTGCACCTTCAAAAGATGGACCTCTTGTATGAATTTGGCAATCCTAACTCGAAGATATAGAAAGTTATTATGTGTACAACAAAGCACAGTGCCAGTCATGGAAAGTTCATTGACCTTTGACCTTAATCAAATTCAACTCACATTTGAACTTGACCTGCACCTTCAAAAGATGGACCTCTTGTATGAATTTGGCAATCCTAACTCGAAGATATAGAAAGTTATTGTGTGTACAGCACAGCACAGTGCCAGTCATGGAATGTTCATTGACCTTTGACCTTATTCAAATTCGGCTCACATTTGACCTTAATCAAATTCAACTCACATTCGAACTTGACCTGCACCTTCAAGAGATGGACTTCTTGAATGAATTTGGCGATCTCACCTCGAAGCTATAGAAAGTTATTGTGTGTACAACACAGCACAGTGCCAGTCATTAAAGGTTCATTGACCTTTGACCTTTGACCTTACTCAAATTCGACTCATATTCAAACTTGACCTGTGCCTTCAGGAGATGGACCTCTTGTATGAATTTGGCAATCCTAACTCGAAGATATAGAAAGTTATTGTGTGTACAGCACAGCACAGTGCCAGTCATGGAATGTTCATTGACCTGCACCTTCACGAGATGGACATCTTGTTTGAATTTGGCAATCCTACCTCGAAGATATAAAAAGTTATTATGTGTACAACAAAGCACAGTGCCAGTCATGGAAAGTTCATTGACCTTTGACCTTA
Organism: Lytechinus pictus; assembly: GCF_037042905.1. Lineage (NCBI taxonomy): Eukaryota > Metazoa > Echinodermata > Echinoidea > Temnopleuroida > Toxopneustidae > Lytechinus > Lytechinus pictus. The sequence continues at coordinate 24,413,219 of NC_087246.1, forward strand.
ATCAAATTCAACTCACATTTGAACTTGACCTGCACCTTCAAAAGATGGACCTCTTGTATGAATTTGGCAATCCTAACTCGAAGCTATAGAAAGTTATTGTGTGTACAACACAGCAGTGCCAGTCATGGAAAGTTCATTGACCTTTGACCTTAATCAAATTCAACTCACATTCTAACTTGACCTGCACCTTCACGAGATGGACGTCTTGTTTGAATTTGGCAATCCTACCTCGAAGATATAAAAAGTTATTATGTGTACAACAAAGCACAGTGCCAGTCATGGAAAGTTCATTGACCTTTGACCTTAATCAAATTCAACTCACATTTGAACTTGACCTGCACCTTCAAAAGATGGACCTCTTGTATGAATTTGGCAATCCTAACTCGAAGATATAGAAAGTTATTGTGTGTACAGCACAGCACAGTGCCAGTCATGGAATGTTAATTGACCTTTGACCTTATTCAAATTCGGCTCACATTTGAACTTGGCCTGCACCTTCAAGAGATGGACCTCTTGAATGAATTTGGCGATCTCACCTCGAAGCTATAGAAAGTTTTTGTGTGTACAACACAGCACAGTGCCAGTCATTAAAGGTTCATTGACCTTTGACCTTTGACCTTACTCAAATTCGAATCATATTCAAACTTGACCTGTGCCTTCAGGAGATGGACCTCTGGTATGAATTTGGTGATCCCACCTCGAAGATATAGAAAGTTATTGTGTGTACAACACAGCACAGTGCCAGTCATGGAAAGTTCATTGACCTTTGACCTTATTCAAATTCGACTCATATTCGAACTTGACCTGTGTCTTCAGGAGATGGACCTCTGGTATGAATTTGGTGATCCCACCTCCAAGATATAGAAAGTTATTATGTGTACAACACAGCACAGTGCCAGTCATGGAAAGTTCATTGACCTTTTTCAAATTCGACTCATATTCGAACTTGACCTGTGCCTTCAGAAGATGGACCTCTGGTATGAATTTGGTGATCCCACCTCGAAGATATAGAAAGTTATTATGTGTACAACACAGAACAGTGCCAGTCATGGAAAGTTCATTGACCTTTGACCTTATTCAAATTCGACTCATATTCGAACTTGACCTGTGCCTTCAGGAGATGGACCTCTGGTATGAATTTGGTGATCCCACCTCGAAGATATAGAAAGTTATTATGTGTACAACACAGCACAGTGCCAGTCATGGAAAGTTCATTGACCTTTGACCTTCTTCCAATTTGACTCATATTCGAACTTGACCTGTGTCTTCAGGAGATGGACCTCTGTTATGAATTTGGTGATCCCACCTCGAAGCTATAGAAAGTTATTGGGTGTACAAAGTTATTATGTGTACAACACAGCACAGTGCCAGTCATGGAAAGTTCATTGACCTTTGACCTTATTCCAATTTGACTCATATTCGAACTTGACCTGTGCCTTCAGGAGATGGACCTCTGGTATGAATTTGGTGATCCCACCTCGAAGCTATAGAAAGTTATTGGGTGTACAACACAATTGTTGACGACGGCGACGCCGACGCCGGAAATAGTGATACCTATGTCTCGCTCCGCTACGCAGGCGTGACAAAAATTGGGATATCAGATCAATTTATTATGCATTGTATTGTTTTTGCAATTTCTTATGTATCTATTTGTGTTTTGAACCTTTTGTTTTTCGTTGTTTTTGATGAACTTTTTCAGGGACTCTTTTGAGATCATAGACAGCATAAAATAAATCCATTTAGACCTGCAAAAGTATAGTTGGAAACACAATTCGCAATGACTTTGTACACAAAATCACGTTTTGAGCAATTTGGGGTCTGACATACACTTACAAAATATTGCATAATTTCAGAACGGCGTTGTCACAAATTGGTCTCAAAAGATACGCAAGACTCGAAAGTGAACAGTCAGCGAGCATAGAAATATTGCGTGATTTGTTGAGAGGGGCCTCCGAGCCCCCCCCCCCCCCCTTCCCCTGGCCTATACAGGGTTAAAATAGTAGAAAAAATGTGAATATTTAAATGTTTACGATGCATAATATTTCCAAACGAGTGTTGTCTAAATTCAGGAGGAAACATCAATGATAACAAAAACAAGTGGAACGCCTCTGGCAGTCTCACCTGCATTACGCAATTCAATATTGCAGCAGTGCTTCCTTTAAAAATAGCTAATGAATATTATTCACAAAAGAAAACACTGATATGATAATAAAATAATATGCCCATTGACCGAAAATGACCTTTGACCATGATCATGTGACCTAAGACATGTGCAAGTTAAAAAAAAACACATTTCTGAATGATAACTCCTGCATAAATATGGTATATCATGAAAAAAGGAAAAAAATGAATATTGGAGAATGGAGCCCAAAAGCTAGAAAGTAGACCTACATGTTGATAGTACTACCAAAGAAGCATTCTAATAAAAACCTACCCTTTCCTGACTCTGGAGTCTTCCTTCGTACAGTCATCTCTATCTAAATTAGAGCAGTACATTGGACGATGACCAAATGCAATGATCCAGGGACGCACGCCTCTCATTTCATTGGCTTTCTCAAGGTTCTTCCGGAGCCATCGTTTCTGACGACGCTGAGTATCAGGGTATCCAGCAAAGTAAATTTCAGTAGAGTAGCTGCATGAAGAAAGGTTTGAAATATTAACATGTATGAATAATTTGTGCAAATGAGAGATCATTTGCACAATCTTAACCCTAATTCTTCCGGGGTATTTTTATTCTTGTCATTCCCGGAGGGGGGCCATTATGGCCCCCTCTTAAGATCTCAGCCATGGATTGCGCGATCACAACGAAAATTTGCACGATGGTAGAGAATGATGTAATCTACGCAGTTGCATTGCTAAATTTCACTGAATTCATATATTGTTATTTTATATGAATTAAAGGAGAACTATATTGATTATGAATGTGGTCTTATTATATGTCAATGGAAAGGTAATGATGTGGGGATTATCAGTGGGTCATTCAAAAATAACGAAAATAATACATAAGGTGAAAATCGCTGATTAAAAAACGCTCAAAATGCCTCTCCGAAATATGCCTCGCATCGGTCTCTGAATTGACTTGAATTTGATGACGTCACTTTCTGTACGAGATGCGTGATTGGCTCTCCCACGTGAAGCTCCACTTGCATGCAAAACCTGTTGCGAGGGTACGTTTTCTCCACACTGTCACTGAATACTTCGATCACGAAGTGAAAGAAAACCCAGAATTTTATCTAGATTTGGATTTTCAAATTGATGATTTTGAAGATGAAGAGAATGATGATGAAATGAACAACAAAGTGACGTAGTTGGAGGTAAATTGGGGGAATTACGCCGATGATGATGAGTCGGACAATTCAACTTGCAACACGATCACATGCCGATTCGCTACCTAACTCATGCAGCTGCTAAGTGCTAGCTACACCGCGCGGGCCAAATTGAATTCATGAAAATGAATTACCACACTGTCCAGACAGAGTCTCTTACCTCTGTGACTATGAAGAAGGAAAATAATGATAAAACTGTACTTACAAACAAGTGAATGTAATCCGAACCTGAAGGCAACTCAACGAATAGCAGCAGACGATATGCACCGACGATAAACTTCATGTGGCTGGGATAGATTGTCACTCGTTCTGTTAGATGTAATTTTTATCTCATTAATTTGACAAAATTACGAAACTCGGGGAATTATTTATCTAAATAAAAATATAGTAACATCTCGTATTATTTTTTAAATTACGATAAAACCTTTTAAAAGCTCGTATATGTGATCGTAATCAAAATCACAAACATGCCGTATTGCTCGCTCGCCTTGGCTGAGAGAGTAGATCTATGCACGTGTTGCACAGCTCTCAATCAAGCTACGCATGTTGGGGATCTTTTACATCTGATTTTAATTTACCTCAACGTTTTCCTTCAAAAAACGTTTTATCGTAATTTAAAAATTATATGAGATGTTACTATATTTTTATATAGATAAATAATTCCCTGAGTTTCGTAACTTTGTCAAATTAATGAGATAAAAATTACATCTAACAGAACGAGTGACAATCTATCCCAGCCACATGAAATTTATCATCGGTGCATATCGTCTGCTGCTATTCGTTGAGTTGATTTGCCTTCAGGTTCGGATTACATTCACTTATTTGTAAGTACAGTTTTATCATTATTTTCCTTCTTCATAGTCACAGAAGTAAGAGACTCTGTCTGGACAGTGTGGTAAGTCATTTTCGTGAATTCAATTTGGCACGCGCGGTGTAGCTAGAACTTAGCAGCTGCATGAGTTGGTAGCGAATCGGCATGTGATCGTGTTGCAAGTTGAATTGTCCGACTCCTCATCATCGATTCCCCCAATTTACCCCCAACTACATCACTTTTTTGTTCACTTCATCATCATTCTCTTCATCTTCAAAATCATCAATTTGAAAATCCAAATCTAGATAAAATTCTGGGTTTTCTTTCATTTCGTGATCGAAGTATTCAGTGACAATGTGGAGAAAACGTACCCTCGCAACAGGTTTTGCATGCAAGTGGAGCTTCACGTGGGAGAGCCAATCACGCCTCTCGTACAGAAAGTGACGTCATAAAAAATCCCCAATTTCGCGGACGTAATTCTGCGTGTTTGAAGCATTCAGAGAGAGAACTTTAAACTATCAATTAACTGAGTTCCATCGGTCTCCATGATAAATGATGTACACCATCGTGTTCTCCTTATTTTCTCCTTTGATTTGATATATAATTCTCCATTTTTACGATTTTCAATATATTTCTCCTTTAATTATGCTAATTTATTCATGAAATCATACTTTTTGCTCTGATTCACTAAATAATGCTCCTAGAATGCTATTTTTTGGTGAAAATATTCTTTAAAGCATTCCTAACAATTGTGAATGAAAAAAATTCTGGTACCAAGACCGGTTTCTTATGTATTTTGTTTTTTTAATTTCTTATGTATTTCCTTGTTTTTTTATTTTTTGTTTTTTATTGTTTTTTCAATGGAAATCGTTCCAGACTTAATTCTGATCATAAACAAGGCAAAATTAATTAAGTTTAATCAGTAAAAGTAGAAATAATGATACATTTATGAATTTTGGCTAAATACACAATTTGTATTGGATTTGTACATGAAATCACGTTTATGAGCAATTTTGGGTCTGACATGCACTTACATAATGTTGCGTAATGTCGTAACCGCGTACCCGGGCGTCACAAATTTGGTCTCAAAATTTGCGCGAGACTTGAAAGTAAAAAGTCAGTGAGCGGCGAGGTCAAAAAAATTTGCGCAGCAGATATATCGCGGAAATTGTCGAGGGGGGGGGCATTATGGCCCCCCCCCCCCCGGGAGAATTAGGGTTAAGGCAACTATAAAATATGTTCTTACATTTACAACGTGATAAAACATTTATTTCTCGCTGGAAAAATGAAAAGTGTAATTCATGCATCAATTACTTTTTTTAAAGCCTCCCCTGATACTAGTATATCAAAGAGCTCTGCCTAACAGAATATAAAATGAAATTTGAATGAAAATCCATATTTCATTGTTTGAAATAGACTTGAAATAAAATACTCCGAAAATTTGCTTTGCCCAATTAATCGTGGGCCCGACAGCCGCTGTGCAGCGCCAGATCAAGGAGGCTCTATCCCTTTATTCATTGAATGCCAACAGGGTAGCAGCAACTCCCATCTTTTAACGTCTTTTGGTCTGACGCGGCCGGGATTTGAACGACCGACCTCCCAGTTGTGAGACGGACGCTCTACCAACTAAGCCAACACACCGCTCAAATGTGTTGACAACACATTGTTTTCTGGACAAATAAAAAATGTAATGCACACTAATAACACTTATTAAATCCTTTCCTTATTTATCTATGTGATCTGCCAAACAAAATCTAAAAAGGATTTCCATTCCTGAAGTGGAAAAGTTTGATTATTACCTGACAAAATGAGCCTTGCCCATATCAAAGCTATACCACATCTCATCTCCCATTGGCCAATCAGATCGAGGCATTGAGAACCTGTACCGATAGTGAACAAAATCATGCGCAATTTCTGCAAAGAGAAAAGGGTGATCAATTTGTCGTCAACATTATAAAGGTAGCATGATAAAGGAAAAGAGAGCAAGAGAATAACACCTTTTCCCAACATTCATTTCAAATAAGTTTGAAAGCAAGTGGTGGAGGAGAGTAGGAGGGTGTTAAGGGAGGAGAAATAGAGTGAACTTGGGGAGGGGGTTAGGGTGATCTCTGTGAATATGAGGTGAATTCGGCCACCCCCATAGTCGGGGACTAAATCAGATTAAAATATTGTTGTTACTGCTCAATTTTAGCAGATTGTGCACAGTATACAAGTCTCATGTTTTAGCAAATATTAAATTTTAAACCTTCTTTCCTTACAACTTTCTAGATTGGATAATGTGTGCAAAATCCATTTGATTCCAATCGTTTAGGTTAAAATCTTTAATCTTAATATCTATAATGTATAATAGTGTTTTTTGTTTTAAAAAAAAAAGCATCAGAAGGTAAGTTTTTCCAAAATTTGATTAGGGTTTAATACTGGAAAGTGTATTAAAATGTCATGATGAATTTAATAATTGAAATCCATACTTTTTAAAATTAAATTGCATTCAAATGCAAACATTTTGAAATTTCAAAATTTTATTAGAATTATTGAATTCACTCCCATCATGTTATTACAGGATATCTCATTCACCACAAGCTTAGATCACCAATTTTTTTTGTAAATCAACTTACAAACGTCTTCATGGATGGAACATCATTGAGATAAAGAATGGTTGAACTTACCATGATTACCAGGACATGTCATGTAAGGAAGTACAGCAGCTATATCTTGAATACGATTCATAAAATCATCACCAACCTAGAACAAGGACACAAAAAATATAAAAATCATCAACAAATCGAGAATATATTGCTTAAAAGTTATTCATGACATCCAATGATATTTTTTTTAAAGGAAAGGTCTATTGCCTCTATTCAAAGATGGTGAATCAAAAAGACAAGGATTGACTGAGATCAAATGACAGACCAATGATACATCTGGGTCCCGCAACACAAAGGTTAGCGATTGATCCTTTGCTTGATTTTCACGATTGATTATACATTGTAGTCAATGCAATCGATCGTAGAAAAATGTTCTACGATCATTGCTAAGCTTTGTGTTACGGACCCCTGGTTACCCTCACAATCATTCTCTATAATAATGGTAAATTATTTCTGTTTTTGTTACAATTGAATGCCCCACCCTATCCTCGCCCCTACAGAAGAAAGATATAGATTTTCAAAACTATTCTTTAAACATACATAAAAAATAATAATCAAATGAATAAATAAATGAACTGACATGTTAAAAACACTTCTAAGAACAAAAGACATAATATATTAATCAATTGTTGATTTGCAAGTATGGTTTATTCTTCCCCATTGTTCCATGTAGGAATTTTGAAACAATAACCAAGCACCTGTTAGCCATAATGAAATTAAAGTCAATCTCTGTCATGTAAAACCTTCCAAGTTATACTATCAATTCATGTTCTTTGTACATATATTTTGATTTAGTTGAGAAATAAATAAATAAAAAAAAGATAATGAATAAAAAAATTGCATTATATCACATCTTCCTCCCAAGACACATTTTACACATATACAGGGGTGTTCATAAGTTAGTGAACCCTACCGGAAAAAGAACATATTTAGCGTGTCCAAGTTCTTTTAGATACATGATTGTGAAGCTAGGTGATCAAATATCACATTCAATATGTTTCTCTGGGCTCGCCAAACTTTGCGCTGTTGTCTACATTCAACACTAAGCATGAAGGAGTGCATTTTGTATTGGGATTCAGCATCTTTTGAGCACCACTGTACTGTATCTGAAACCAATTAACATGTCAAAATCTTCTCTCTGCAGTCATTACTTCTTGTTTATAGGATTAGTGAGGCAAAGTTCAAGAGCATTAACTGTTAAAAGTTAATATCATGAAAATGGACGGGCAATGTTAAAGTTGTTATTGGCCGATCATTGAATAAAACACTTGAACTATATATGACCCATGATCTAGTCCTATGATAGAAGCATGTTTTTTTTTGTTCTGGAAATTGGGTGATCCAAACACATAATAATTAAACCTTCAACATCTGTTAATCTTCTTTTTTATTTCATTGCATACAACATCCGGGCTCTACATTTCCTCTTACTGCCATTACCTCTCCCCCTCCCCTTCATCTCCTTTACTGCCATTACCTCTCCCCCTCCCCTTCATCTCCTTCCCCAGCCTATTGCAACAACAGATACCAGGAAGGGGGATCATGCCCCCTGGACACCCTTTATTTCCTTGGGGTAGAAAATTTTAGCATACCACTGCCCCTTCCCTTTTCTCTACTAGTCAAATCTTGGATCCACCCCTGTATTATGCTCCTCTGTAATATACCCTATCCAATAGCCCATTAACCAGTATACAAATAGCGGATAGGCATGAGAGTGTTGGTACGAGATTTTGCATGAGGTGAAAGAAAGATGCCCTATTCAACGAGGCATAGCCGAGTTGAACACAGTTTCTCTTTCTTTCACCAAATGTGAAATGTCGCACCATGGCCCGAATAAGATTATTCACTATTGGTGTTGTACAACACTTTGGAAGTTGGTGAGAATACATTGTCAGGACAATAATCAAATTTTTCCTTTTTTTGAGAAGGAATTATTGAAAGCAAAATCCCTCAACGCGATCTGTAGCATCAATGCCCATTTAGACCTACGCGTACTGCATCTGCATTTAATTACTAAGCGCAATGAATCAAATTGGATTATGACATGAAGACTGTGCAATAATACGTTTTGGACGATACCTGTTCAACAGCACATAAGATTTAAATTCATCCTCCAGTTTAACTGTGTACAACAATATATTATGTTGTACAATAAACAAAAAAATGTATTTTTTTCAACATGGAGCTTACCTTGCCCTCTTCATCATGAAGGTCATAAGCAAAATCACCAACATGGATGACAGCATCAGCTAATCTCTCTCTGGCTGCTTTATTCAGCAGACGAAGGCTAGGTGCACCACCCTTCAGACCCATATCACCGTATACAAGCAGAGTAGGGGACCAGTCCTGATGAATGAATTGAACAATTTTATGAATTCACAAATACTATATAGGCATGCACTTCATGAAACAGACAGCAGGGGGCCGTTTCATAAAGCTGTTTGTAAGTTAAGAGCGACTTTAAGAACAACTGGTGATCGTTTCTTGTGGTAAATGGTACATTGTACATACCAAAACGTTCATTGGCGAGGGTTTTGGGCGTAAGAAAGAATCACCAGTTGTTCTTAAAGTTGCCCTTAACTTACGACAGCTTTATGAAACACCTACCAGGTGATTTTCAATACTGCCAATCCTTGCATCCGATTGGCTGAGAGCAAATTATTCACTGACTGAGTGACAAATCTTGTCATGAAACTCTTCCCTTGAGTGTGTTTAAATGCATCTTGTAATTTCCACACACAATTTATTGGTATAACTTCTACTAAAATGCTCGCATGTAAAACCCAAAGTTCACCTACTCTGTCACTCAAATTAAAATAAATATTCTGCAAGCTATAAGAAATGTATCTCATAGGATGCATTCTTCAGTATAATATCTCAATTCAAAATGAAAAGCATGTATGCATACTGGACATGACATGAGATGATTTTATCATTTTTGTTTTAAGTCAGAACCAGCTGAACAAGATGTACACATAACACCCAAATATCACATGAGATGAAGTCTAGGGGCCCGTCTTACAAAGACTTGCGATTGATCCGCTCAATCGTAACTATGGAAAGCCAGCAAAGTCAACATATAAAATGTATGTTTGCTCAAAATTCTTTCTAGATATAAATGTATATCCTTAAATTCATTGATTTCTTGACAGTTTGGTGTGTTCTCCTTTGTTTACAAAGGAAATTTTGCACATTTCCTGTAGAAATAATTATGACACTGATGGATTTCCATAGAGTTTCGATTGATTTGATTAATCGTAACTCTTTGTAAGACGGGGCCCAGAAAAGACTAACTGATATTTTCTTCTACAAGATTCTACTTACAGTTCCTTGTTGCATTGCAGTGAATGTATACGATTGACTTTGTTCATTATCAGTCTGAACTCTATATGAATACGACTCTCCTGAAGTTAGACCCTAATAATAAAGGAAAATATTTTGTTTTCTAAATTAAAAGCTATTTCATATTAAATAAGATGCATTCATGTCAAGTCTTTTTTTATTTAAGATAGAATGTTTAGAATTAAAAATACGTAAAGATATACATATTTAATTAAATGCATTCCCAAGTTGTTCCCATACTAGATAACAGCTTAGATACAGAATGAAATCATTAAAATCAAAGGATTGAATTTGATCTTTGATATGTAATTTGGTTTTTTTTTTCCTCTTTAATCTGTAATGCATTTTCGTTGATTCATTCATTTTTCAAAGACACAAAAAGTACTGCTACATGTAATCCCCATTCCATAATTAGTTTGAACAGAACTTAAATAAATTTTTGTCAAATGTTGTGATTCCAGTCGCATACAGCTAAAGACGTACTAATGTATCTCATTGCAAGATCCAACAGCAAAGTGTGAAATATTATGTCCTTCCTTTTTTGGAGGAGAAATCAATTTATGACTATGAGGACATATGTGACACATAAATGAAGAATCGAGGCCCTAGTACCTCTAACTTCACACGATGAATGAATTTCACTCCATCAAAGTTGCCTTCCCAGTCTATAAGTTCTTGGTATTCTCCTGTGGCATTGAGGGTGAAATTCTCAGGAGCGTTGCCATACACAACCTCTGAAGATCCAATAGATGGAGTAGACCACATAACGACCATCTCGGAGGGCATGTCACCGTATGCTATATGAATCTGTTCTGGAATCGGCGGGGGCCAATCATCGTCTGAAGCTTGCCTTACATCACGGTCTGGAGAAAGTTTATCATCAGCTAGATTTGATGGCTCAGAATCATTAGGCAGTATTACTGGACCTGTAATACAATAAGAGTAATTTCTGCAACACATTCTGCCTACAATAAAAAATATACAAAGCCTTTTTTTATAATTTAAAAACAAGAACCATCTGATTAATAAAGAAAAAACAACATTTAGTGCTGTTTCAACAAAAATAATCATCATGCTTTTATATATTCTTTTACCTATACATGTCAGTAGCATTTTGGCTTGGGATTAGGGGGTACAATGGGATATATTGAGCCTCTCTTTGGAGCTCATCCAAGTATCTAGGCAAATGTTTCTGGCAAATCAAATTATTGTAAATGCAATATATTAATGAAGTTACAAGAATGAAACTACGAGTTGTTCACACAAATTACTTACCAATTCCTCCTAACAGTGCATGTAAAATTTGCTGTTCATGTTGACTAAGTTTAAGTAGCCCCGTCCCATCATCTGTTATCTCTGCCTGTGAATCTTTATCTTCCTGATGAATCTCACCTCCTCCTGTATCAACATCTATCCCACGACCATCGACAAGAATAAAGATGACCAAGATGATCAGCAAGGATCCTAATGGTTTCATCTTGAAGGTGTGTATTGGCCCCATTTCTACTAATGGTGCAACAGCTTGATTGATAATAAAGTAACAGAAAAACACTTAATAATATACATATTACTTCTACTTAGAATATACGTACAGAATGCACTTCTAGACTTTCATAAAATATAAAAACAATGAAAGGTGGATAGGGAGACAAAAGTTGCTGACTATTCATAAACATGGGATGGGGGGTGAAGAAAATAACAGCACAGATATTACAGAAGTTCCTTGAACTATTAACCATTGGATGATACATCTCGCAGAGTGATCAGCCATCAATTTAATCCATGACATTATGACAAATGCAAAGATGCACTAGATCTAGGCCTATCTGCATTTTTTTTTTAGCAAGCAGGTCCCCACATACCTTGAGCGAAGTTTGTGCAGGCTCCACTCCACTTCACTACCGCTACACTACGCTTCACCTACCCGAACTTCGAGACCATGAACTCGATCGGATATTCCGAGTGACAAAAGGTGGGATTTTATGGGGAGAAAATACAAAATTCATGCAACATCACGATCTTTAAAAACAAGTGCAACTAATATTCTTACTTCACACAAAGTTTCACTTCTTTTCCATGCTTTTATCAGTCTCAAAATTGATGATTTAGAGCCAACATGAAGTTCCTCACACGTATAAATATTAATGCGCTGCCGACTTCAAAACATCGCATGCGGGAGGTACCGGGTCTGGTCCGAGCTCGGACCCTCGCGCGCATGCGATGTTCTGAAATCGGCAGCTAATTATTACGTGTGAGGAACTTCATGTTGGCTCTAAATCATCAATTTTGAGACTGATAGAAGCATGGAAAAGAAGTGAAACTTTGTGTAAAGTAAGAATATTAGTTGTATTATGGTGGGCCCCAAGTCTGCGCACCTAACAATTTGAGTTAAGATTTAACATGAATTTCTTCTTATTTCACAAAATCTTTTGGTTAATAGTGTTCCTTATATTATTAAGAGTAAGTGTACCAAATTTCTCATTAAAAAATGAAAGAAAATATAAGATTTTCTTGAAAAACCTTTGGGCAGTCATTTCCAGATTGAAACTCATTCACTTTGCACACGATTCGGGGATTTTGATGACAAAGGCTGCATTTTGAGGCCGTCACATGAAATGCCCTGAATTCATTATTTTTCCACCATTTTGAGTCGGATTTTTTTATGAATACCTGTCTATGTAATGCATGGTGATTTTGATGACAAAGGCTGCATTTTGAGGCCGTCACATGAAATGCCCTGAATTCATTATTTTTCCACCATTTTGAGTCAGATTTTTTTATGAATACCTGTCTATGTAATGCATGTGTAAAGTTCGTGCTCGTTGCGTATCTTCTTTTACTAGAATCGCGCAGATACGCGGGTGCGCAGACTTGGGAGACCGCGCAGACATGGGGGAACTGACCATACTTGTTTTTAAAGATCGTGATGTTGCATGAATTTTGTATTTTCTCCCCATAAAATCCCACCTTTTGTCACTCGGAATATCCGATCGAGTTCCTGGTCTCGAAGTTCGGGTAGGTGGAGCGTAGTGTAGCGGTAGTGAAGTGGAGTGGAGCCTGCACGAACTTCGCTCGAGGTAGTCCCCACATTGACCAAAACTAAAGCTTCGGTCTCTGTTCCGCTGAACTCTGACTCTGTTGGCTCCACTCACCAATATTATTACAGCAAGGCTCGACATTAGCGGTGGCCCGGTGGCCCAGGGCCACCAGAAATTCACCTCGGGCAACCATTATCGAAAAGATATTAAGTTTTGGTGGCCCGAATCGGGCAACCAATAATTTTCAGAATAGCGCAATTTTTCTCCCCATTTTGCACGCATTTATCAACTTTCTACAGTTCAAATTGCAAGCCAGTTTGTCATGCGCCCTTTTTGTTGATCTACACACAAACACACACACAAAGTTGGCCTACCGCTATAGCATTAAGTAGCTTTTATCCAGCCGGCCGCGCCGGCCGGCTGGCGTGAGCTTTGCATGCTTGAAGCAGCTGTGCGTTAGCAGCCTATTCAGACTCAGGGAGCTGCAATACGAAATGTTGCTGCTAAGAAATCTTCCACAGAACTGTGAAAATCCAAGTCAAAGTCACATTTTACACCGATGAAATGCCCTTCTACAGACCTTTTTGCTAAAATCTGGTGTATCCTGATTATTTGCAAGCATTAAAAAGAGGAATCATGACCTCTCTTTTGACTAAAAAAGACCGATTTCCAAATGAAAATAATACACATAAAAACACATAGGTGAGTACATCACAGTCCCACGTGTGCATTTGTATGTATGTTTTATTTGGTTTCTTCCGAAGCTGTGTCTTTTCCGGTCTTTTCTAGCCAAACATAAACAGACAGTTACTTTCTTTCTTGTTTATAAATGACTTCTTAAACAACTCTTGAGAAAGTAAATACTTTGGGAAGGCATTTGATTAATATGAAATGTTAATTTTTCCAACATTTTGGCAAATATAGGGAAGGAATTTTCTCACACTTTAAAAAGTCTTTATTTTGCCGTTATATTATTTTCTTTAATTTTTTTTGACAGTGGTTAAACCATTTATACCCATTTATTCATTTTTAATGTTTTTCTTTATATTTCTCGGCCACCAAACTTTAATATCGGGCGACCAAAAAAAATTATTTGAAGGTTTTGGTGGCCCGAATGGGCCACCACCAAAAAAAGTTAATCATTAATGTGGTCCTTAGTCCTGTGGCTGTGCGCGTGGAGCCTTGCCCTTGATAGTTGATTACATTTACAGTCTATACAGAGACCGAAGTTCTTACTCGATCTGTACAGCCTAGTAGTAGTAGTACAGCCTACACGATCGCGAGCCGTCTGTGTACGAAGAGAAATGAAAATTAAAAAAAATGTTTAAAAACACCTCGAAACAGACGGCTGCCAGCGCCAGCGTCTAGTCCCCACAGCGGCCGCGCCGACACCAGCGCCTGCGGCTCCCCACTGCCGAAAGGGTCAGGGGCGGCGATGCGTCCTGAGTGAGATACGACTCTGCACCGCAGTCCGCAGTGGTTACGAACACGGAGGTAACGTAAACTTAAACTTAAAGTGTAATTTTCAACAAGTTTCCTAAATGATCAGATTCTTTGAGATGACGAAGAGATTGGATAAGAGCAGATAAAAGAAGACAAGGTGAAATAACGGTAACTGCATGACAGAAAATTCGTGAAAATTTGAAGAAACTTTGACATACCATCTTGAGTCGTGAAACGGAAATATGACTTGAACCTTAAATACTATGGGACGCCGTGTGTGGCCGAGCCTGGTGTTTTTTTTTTTTTTTTTTTTTTTTTTAATTCTGTTGCTTGTCAGGGCTGAGAATTCTACTGTGAAAGTCGACCAGGTTTGTCGATGAGAACCATTAAAAAGGATAATGATCACCCCTAGAATCCCTTGATAGTTCCCATTATTATTAAGAAGGAAACAAATCTATTTTTTACACAACGCTAACAGTTTAGTTTCATTTTTTAGTTTAATTTACTCCAACGATGTTGTAGGACTAAGCCTGTTCATCGATCAAAGTAGAATGTCGATCTATTGCTGCTCTCCTTCAGACAAAAATTTGATGCGCTACTTATGTTGGCAGGGAGGGGTGGCAGGGGTATCGTAGACAGCAACACAATTCCATGAAAAACTCACGAGAATCGAAAATCACTCAAAATCATAGGCAATCTTCTCCCAATGCTTACTATATCCAGTCTATTCTTAAAGGTCAAGTCCACCCCAGGAAAATGCTGATTTGAATAAATAGAGAAAAATCAAACTAGCATATATAGTGCTGAAAATGTCATCAAAATCGGATGTAAAATAAGAAAGTTATGACATTTTAAAGTTTCGCCTATTTTTCACAAAACAGTGATATGCAGAACTAGGTGACTCAGTCGATGATGTCCATAGATCACCTACTATTTCTTTTATTTTTTATTGTTTGAATTATAAAATATTTCATTTTTTATAGAGTTGACAATAAGGACCAACTTGACTGAACCATATAGTATCAAACAATGCTAATTCCACATGTTCAGGGAGGAATTAATCGTTTCATCACTTGACAATGAGGAGAAAATTAGAATATTTCATATTTCATATAATAAAATACAAAAGAAATAGTGAGTGGATGACGTCATAGTCTTCTCATTTGCGTACCAGCCAGGATGTACATATAACTGTTTTGTGAAATTAAGCGAAACTTTAAAATGTCATAACTTTCTTATTTTACATCTTATATTTGATGAAATTTTCAGTGTTATGCTTGTTTGATTTTTCTCTTTTTATTCAAATCAACTTTTTGTTGGGGTGGACTTGTCCTTTAAATGCAATCACTGAACAAGCAGTAACTACATCTTATGTGAGACTGTTCCACACGTACATCTATCACTCGGTTAGCATAGAAAAACTTACGCACATCAAGACGTGAATATCTTTTCTCTAGCTTTAAGGAATGACCACGTGTTTTACCACCATTTCTCAAACAGAAAAGCTCAGAACTTGTATCATAGTAACCATGCAGATATTTGTACACGTCAATCATGTCACCTCTTTAATACGTCTGTCACTGAGTGATGGTAATTTCAGGAGGCGAAGACGTTCAGAATATGATACAGGGGCGGATCCAACCTTCGAACGCCAACAGGTGGGGGGCCGGCCCGGATCTTTTTTTCAGCCATATTTTCCCCGATTGGCAGCTCGAACATGATTTTTGTTTGTCTATATTTGAAGGGGTAGTCCTAATAGTTGCAGCTTTATTCTTATAAATCAACATAAGTATATAATATCTTAATCCTTATTTATATAATGCGAGCACGAAGCGCGAGCAATTTTTGTTGTTGAAATGTTATGTAATTTTTCCTAAAATTTGAACATTCTGGGCGATATTTGATATACTGAAAAAGATGTGTATGCAACTAAATAATTACTACGAACGCAAAGTGCGAGCAGAAATTTTTGATACACGTTTTGAACTGATCGAAAAGGTAGGTTTGCCTACTTCTTGCAGTTAGCCATGAAGACGTTACATATTTCAACAATCAAAATAATACGTGCGCCAGGCGCGAGCTGAAACTTTTTGACGTTTTTACCCAAAGAATGGAAATTCTAAGCACTTTTGTAACTTAAAGAGACTAGGTATATAACTTAACAATTGATGCGAGCGCGAAGCGCGAGCAGAAAATTTCGAGATTAAGACCTAGAAACGAGTAACTCTATTCATGTAAATCATGAAAAGGATGAGTAATTGGGGATCTTCCTTACATTAATAATGCGAGCGCAAAGCGCGAGCAGAAAATTTCTATATACGTTTTGAACTGATCGAAAAGGTAGGCCCTACCTGTTAAGGACTGCTTAGCCATGGAGACGTTAATATTTCAATAATCAAATAATTGACAATTTTTGACATTTCTACATAAAGAATGGAAAATTTTAATCAATATTTGTAATCATAAACTGGATAGCTATATAACAAAACAATTGATGCAAGCGCGAAGCGCGAGCGGAAAAACTCGAGATTTAGACCTAAAAACGGGACACTCTATTCATCTTTGAAAATCATGAAAAAGATGAGTAATAGGGGATCTTCCTACATTAATAATGCGAGCACAAAGCGCGAGCAGATGCGCGCGCGTGTTTAAGATTTAATCCTAGAATCTAGACATCTATCAAAGCGAGCGCGAAGCGCGAGCTTAAAATCTTTGATATTTCGATCTAAAAAGGGGTCAAATCGCGAGCCGAAATTTTTGATAAACTGTCATGAAAATGGGATTTTAAGTAGTTTGTTGTGTAATCAATATTGACACACACATAACTCGCCAATCGAAATGCGAGCGTGCAGCGCTAGCTGATACGTTTTGACAATCAGGCCTGAAAAGGGATATTTTGAAAACTTTTTTGGAATACGTGAAAATAATAAGTACCTGGTAAATCAAAATTTGCGAGCGCGCAGCGCGAGCAGAAAATGTTAATATTCTGACCATAAAACTGCCATTTTTACAGAGCACTTTATAAAAATCAATTTGTAAATCACAGAAAATAATGAAAGTTCGATTTCCGAGGTGAAATAATTATGTTTTGAATATTGACTTCCAAACTTCATATATTTAAGCTCCACATTGAACAAGTTATGTAAATCACCTAACAGGCAATGCAAGCGCGAGCGAAAATTTTATATAGTGACATGAAATATTCTTTTTAATTTCCAAGTCTTCCCCTCATTTGAATCTTTTTTATTCAATCGTCTTCCCCCTCTTCTTTTTTCTCATCTCTTTTCCTTTTTTTTTCTTTCTTTCCTTTTTTTCTTTCTTTTTTTGCTCCGCCAATTGGGGGGCCCGGGCCCCTCGGGCCCAGTGGCGTAACAGGCGGGGGGGCAGGGGGGGCAAGCTGCCCCCCCCCCCCTGGCGGAGCTCACCGGGAAAATAAAAAAAAAACGGGAAAAAGAAAAAAAAGGGGGGAGGGAAGGGAAAGGGAAAGGAAAGAAAAAAGGGGAAAGGGAAAGGAAAAGGGAAAGGGAAAAGAAAACTAAGAAAAAACATAAAAAAGGGAAAACGGAAAGATAACGGGAAAAGGAAGGAAAAAAGAACAAGTGAGAAAGAACAATTCGCCCCGATATACAAATACATTAGCATGATTAGTAAGACAGGGAAATAAATTAAAGATGACAAAAAGGCAAACAAAAGCGGGAAATAAAGGCAGAATGGAATTAGCCAAAATCTAAATGGGAAAATAAAGAATAGGGACAAGATAACGTACACTACCGGGCTGCCGAGGATTGAGATAATGAGCGGGAAGAAAAATTGATGGTATATAGCATAATGTCGTATGAAAGTCTATCATAAAACTTGCTAAATCTCCCAAGGCTCTGTCCAAGAGTCAAGACCCCGTGCAGTGGGGACTCTTCATCTGTCACATTTAATGGGTTCTATGACGGGCCCCTATATGGACCCTTCCTGCATTAAGCTTTACGTTGAAGCACTGGCGTACCGGGGGTGGTTCCACAGCCAGAAGGAAATAAAAGAAAATAAAGAAGGCAGCGAAATGAGATGAATGAAAAAAAATATATGACATGATATTTGCTATAATGATGTAAAAATCTATCACATAATTAGAATTTCATTTTAACAGGCCATTTTTTTTCTGGCTCGCTTCGCTCGCTGGCGACTTTTTACAAATTTTCCCACATTTGCTATGGTGTGCCCCTCACAATATTTGGATGATTCCGATACACACTTGAATTTATGTGTTGTGTTAAAGCTATATAAATATACACGCAATTTGATTAAAATAAGTGGCCATCTGTAAGGTTTAAAATGGCTTTGATATCAAGAGGTTCCGGGGCTCTGCCCTGGACCCCACCCATAAAGCATTGTTATATGGATGAGTTTGGACCATGGCCCCCAAAAGTTCTACAACCAAACAAACAAAAATGAGGAAAGAAAGGAAAGTGTATTATATTTTTCTGAATATCACGTAAAAATCTATCTTCATGTTAGATTCTCATAAAAAGGTGATTTTTTATCTCGCTCGCTTCGCTCGCTCGGGACCTATATTAAGCTACTTCTTGCCAGAAGCGCCATACTCGGCCCCCTCGAGCATATAGAGCTTCGCCCTGATGCTCACAATCATAACAAAAATCCTGTTCACCGTGGCGTACAAAAAAAGAGAGAAAAAAGGAAAGATAGGAGGGTGAAATATGATATCATCTTTTTAACATTATGTCAAAATCTATCACAAAATTGGATTTTTACAATAAAAATGTCAAAATTATATATATATATATTTGCCCGATACGCCATATCGCCCCCTCAAAATTGTTGCCTTATGACGCCATTGCCTGTTCCATGATATGACCGGGAAATTTTTGGCTCTTGCCCCCCCCCCCCCCCCCCTGGCCACCGACCCCTGTTACGCCGCTGCTCGGGCCCCCCTGGATCCGCCTATGTGATAATACTTAATTGGGATCAATTTAGTAGCTCTACGTTGGACACTCTCTAACCGCCTCTGCTCTCCCAGCTTATACATGTTATACGGGGATACGGTGACCATGCAGCCTGGCCATATTCTAAGATTGGGCGAATAAGTACCCTTTAACAAAAGCTTATATTAACAGAGGTCTTATCCAAATGTACAAAAGTTCTTCTTATAATACCAAGCAGGCTATTAGACTTTGACACCACTTTAGAAATGTGCTCCTTGTAAGAAAGACGTGAGTCTACCTGAACTCCTAAATCTCTCTCACTCTCACATTCACGTAGAACAACCGATTGCGAACCTTTGGTCATATGATACTCAGAGTTAGACCTACTTCTTCCAGTCTTCAAAACAGTACATTTATCTGGGTGAAAACGTAGCTGCCACTTCTTAGCCCAGGCCTCAAGCTCAGCCAATCATCTTGCAATTTACCGGAGGCCCCTGGAACATCAGAACGAACATACAACTTAGTATCGTCAGCAAACACCTTGTATGAAGTCTGCACTGAATCTGGGAGATCATTTGCATACATTAAAAACAAAATGGGACCGAGAACACTGCACTGGGATATTCCACTGCAAACTTCTGACCAGTGGGAGTGTTGACCACTGACAACGACCCTTTGACGTCTACCAAGCAGAAAGTCACTAATCCATGCATGTATTTTACCTTTGACTCCAAGAGCTTGTAGTTTACTAAGAAGTCGGTGATGGGGAACAGTGTCAAAGGCTTTCATAAAATCCATGAACACTACATCTACACTACCGCCATCATCCAAAATGCGGGTCCACTCATCCAAGACTTCTAAAAACTGTGAAGCAAACCCCTAAAAAAAATTAAAAAATGAGAGGGGTGGCCACGAGCATGAGAGTTCGAATACAGGGACCAGGCAGTGGCGTAACGAGCCAACAAAAGGTTGAAAAGGTCAAACAAAATGTAAAGGGAATTTCTAAAAGGTCGCGAGTCTGATCGAACAATAATTTTGAAAAATATTAATCCAAAAAACAAATTTGTGATAAATTTTGACGATATAGTTATTTAAAATCTTATATATTTCACCCCTTTCACTTTCATTTCCATTTCTCCCTTTTTTCTTGGCATTGGGACTTTATTGGGGCGAGGGGATGGAAGCCGAAGCCCTCCATCTGCATGCCAGTGCGATGGATTTTTTATAAATCAACTATTAAAGGGATGTTCCAGGCTGAAAATAATACGATTTGAACAGATCAAAGAAAAATCAAACAAACAAAACGCTGAAAAAAAAAAAAATCGGACAAAGAATTTCAAAGCTATGGCATTTTAAAGATTTGCATTATTCCGGTTAAACAGTTCTAGGCATGCCTTCAATGAACATATTCCCACTTGTTCTTTTGCATTTTATTATATGATATTAGGTTTTTTCAAATGTTTTCTACCTAGAATCGTAAAAAAATGGATTGAAAATTGAATTAGTGCATTAGATAGTAATTGCTGCACCTTGTATTTCATTATAAGGGATTCATATCATTCACACATGTATGAAAAAATGAAACAATTATATATCAATATCATGCAATAACATATGAAAAGGTAAGGATGTGACATCATCAGCCTACCTGATGAATATTCATGACGAAGTTCATATACTAACTGTTCTCACAAAATATTGCGTTACTTTAAAATTCAATAAATTCGTTATTGTTGTCTGATTTTGATAAGATTTTCAGCATTTTGCTTTGTGAATTTCACTCTATTTATCTAGATATAAATATTTTCAGCCAGGATCATCCCTTTAAGTTTCGTGAGTCATGTAAGTAATTTTTTCTTTGTTTTAAGAAAGCACCCTCTTCGAAAGAAAAGGTGTTCTTTTTTCCCCTGTGCCCCCCCCCCCACTTTCAACTTCGCTCCGCCACCCCCCCCCCCCCGCCTGCTATCATGGTAACGATAAAACCTTTCCATATTCTTCTCTGCCGCGTTAAGCTACGTAGGGTTATACGCCACCTAAATCTGCTTGTATGTTTCAAACTTGCTTCTTTATCAAACCACTTGCCTTAGATCACAAAAAATGTTACGACCGAGCAAAAAAAAAGAAAAAGGGGAAAATAATTGGATGGAATACGATGTTATTTTATACCAAAATCTATCACAAAACGAGATGTTTGTAGCAAAAAGGTCTAAATTTTTGCTCGCTCGATTCGCGGCTTTTCAGAGAGTGTTTTGCCCCAATATGCTGTGTTCGGCCCCCTTCAAAATGTTGGCTCATTACGCAATTGGTCCACCCTCTGGTTTGACCTATTATGGGTAAACACAAGGGCGGCGACCCCCCCCCCCCCCCGGTCAGTACTTGTGCACTCGACACGAGAGGGCAGTGGGAATTAATGACGATGTAATATAGGCTGTTTTGCCGAGGCTTTGAATCACATTACAAACCTTGGATTTGTCTTGTTTCAGATTCTTGCCTCAATTTTTAATTAAAAACAAACTTGTTTTAAATAATCGTTCTAGGCGAGAACACGACTGAAGGATTTGCTGTGCCATACCAATCGAACTGATCGATGAGTCGGAAATTACGACACTGATCCTAACCTTTCGTGGCCATGAATACTCATGAGGCGTGGTCTGACTAAATAAACTCTTATGCCTCTTGCGTCGGGTGTACAAATACCGACGAAAAAAAAATCACTACCGGCCCTGTTTGTAAAGCAACTCTATACTTAATGACATTCAATAAAATACTTAGCATTACGTCAAACCCCCGTTTGGAGAAAGACCGCAGTTCAGATTGCAAACTGCGGTTCTATACCCCATTTTGCGTTTGTAAATCCCAAAATCATTTCCAAGCCCAGGGGGCCGTTTCATAAAGCTGCTCGTAAGTTAAGAGCGACTTTAAGAACGACTGGTGATCCTTTCTCGCGCGCTAGATCTTCGCCAATGGTGTGTACCATTTACCGCAAGACAGGATCACCAGTCGCTCTTTATTTACGAACAGCTTTATGAAACACCCGCCTGATCAATCCCGCTAGGCCAGGTAATCCCCGCTGTCTCAATTTTACCTCCACAGGCCAGATTATGAGCGTTGAGCCAAGGACGAAATGATAAACAACAGCTGTGCTATTACGTAAGACTTCTCTGCCTGTAGTAGGACCTTCGGAATGAAATTATTGTATTCGATATTTAATCACGTTTTCAAATGCATATTGTATTCAGAAATCCAATGTTAGTCCATATTCAAGTTCGAACGAAGAAAATCGACCTCGAAATAAGGAAAGTAAGTGAATTAAAATGACGGCATGCTTTGCTCGGGCTGTTGTGTTATCTTCGGACCGAGGTCAAGAAACAGGTGTTTTGATACTTAAATTGCTTGCTTGGGGCAGTTATGGTTTGTCGTACTTGGAGAAGAGAATTGATTGAGGGAAACTGGGGTATAGTGTTTTGAAATGAAAGGTTTTCGTCATGGAAAATGGAAAAGAAACACACGTTTATCCAGTTCCAAAATTGATTTAATGCGATTAATAATAACACAAAGCTACAGAACATGAATAAAACATGAATAAAATATCGTAAGGATGAACAAAAACAAGCCAATATGAAAATGATTACAGTCGCAATTTGATTGTCGAGGAAAATTTGCTATGGTTTGATAATAGACCTATAACTTCTATTCATAATAAAACAACATGATTCCGAGTGGACTTGTAATTATAACAACATGCTTGACAGCATTATTATTTTTTTATAATGATTTCATGTAACCGACAACTTACAATTTTCGTTTGAGGCCCAGTATCATGAAAACAACATTGTGTATACATCCGCCGGGTCATTTTGATTATTTGCCAGCGAAGGTCAAATTTTGAAATATTGTTTTAAATATCAGGGACGACATTGAATTTGTCATTTATTTATGTTATTAATTCAATAATATGGACCTCATGCGCAAACCTTTTTAAACTTGAAAATATATACTCTTTTACTTGATCCATTCTATTAAATTCACAAATAATACTTTAAGTTACCAAAGTAACAAACACTTAAATCCAGTTAAAACAATTCTATATACCAGTGGTCCAGCACAGCGTAATGAACGACCCCTTTCATGGGGAGGGTGCTCTATCACTCAGCGAAAGTATATCGTAATTTTTTTTCCAGAAAAAAAAGATTTAAGAAATCACGTTTCCTGGCTGGTTTAACTTCTACTATTCATTTGTTTTCTTTTCCTTCTTCTTTCTTTTTTTTTTAAATTTGAACGTATAAATAATAAGCATATCTGAAATGAAAATGCTTCGAAATGTATTGAAATGAATATCTAAATGATTATGGAACTTCACAGAGAATGCTTTCTTTTAAAAATATACAATGAGTATAGAAAATATAATTTAAAACCACCTTTATTTACCATGGAAGCAATGGATATAGGCATATAATTTAGATATATATTTTTTTCTTAGTACATGAATACTTTATATCATTATAGATTAGTAAATTTGGAGACATAATACGATATTTATAAATAATTGATTCCACAATCCAATATTCATCATTACCACAGGAAAAATACATATTTTGTTTTATTTTTAATTCCTTTAAAAAATAACAATATTCTATCGATTTAAGCAGGGTATACAAGGCAAAGAATGAACTGATGAATCAGTATACATGGTATAGGCATGATAGAGCTTGGTTTTATTGTGAGCATGCATTTTTTGTGGTATTGTGTTTGGTCCTGGGAGGACTAGGCCTACTCAAACTGTGAATTAGATTTGGTCCACTTCGAGGTTTTAAACCTTAAATAGACTTTCGAAGGCAAGGAAATTATAATATTATATTGGGGAGTTCTCTCAGTGTGAAACCATGACTAATCAGAGAAACAGATATGAGAGGATTTCAAGACATTTTGACGAAAAACATCAACAACAGGGTTATTTTCATCTGGTATTAACATTATTACCAGAATTACATGCATCTTTGGATGTCACAGGTGAAATGCCATCCTATGCAGTTCATCGGAAACATTGGTGGCGGAAGCATCAAAATTTAGGGGGAGGGAAAATATTTACACCCACCTTTTTTCCCTTTTTTTTCCCTGCTAAAAGCTGATATTTTTTGAATTTTTGTTTTGGGTGTAGTCCACACTAATATCTTATGTTTATCTAAGTTCTTTTTTTTCCTTATAAACAAGATAAGATCTCTAATAAGGCAGGCACGTATCCATGTTTTGTACCTTCTGGGGCCCGAACTGATTTTGGTGCCCCTGTGTACTATTTGAAAAATGGCGCCCTGGCCTCTCCCACCCCCAAACATTAATCATGAACAGGAAGGGTATCCGTCCCCCGTTTCCGCCGCCTGTGATTGGAAACATTATATCGATGGGGCTGCAACTCGGAAGTTATCACAGACTTAAGCCATATGTTCCCTTTTTGATTGATCTATAAACCAAATATTTGATTGATGTTTATTTACTCTTTGCCTGCATGGAATAACTTGCTTCTCACTCCAGAATACACAGGAAGGAAATATAGTCGACATGTATTTTGCCGTGGCTGTAACACAGGGAGAGGAGTGGATGGGCTTTGATCTTGCCACATTTAAATTTTCACAAATTCCACGCATTGAAATAAACGAAGTTGGTTGCTTCACCCCCGACATGTTATGCCTTGGAAGCCAAACTATATTTTTTGATATAAAATTTTTATTCAAGAATTTAAATAAAACATTCAATCTCTGGTCAATGAGAAAAAACCCCATCTCTATCATGTCTATAGTGGACTACTCTACAATCTTGCTGATTAGGAAGGGGGGCTCTTTCATGGAGAAGGGGGTGGAGGTTCAATATCCATTATATCAAAATAAATCAAGCCTCATAAAATCAGGTTTGGAGTTTTGTATTGATTTTTCTGCATGAAGTGGTGTAAATAGATTTAATTTACAATTATCTAAGTGCAGCAGATATCATTTGAAGTAAGAAAAAAGCTACAAAATACAAAATAATCCCCCTATAATGTCCATATATTCGAATATTAAATGCAAATATATGCCATTTTTGATGATTTCTTCTCCAAGAGCAGCAGATATAATTTGAAGCAAGAAATTTGAAGAAAAAAAAACACTCGCTAATATTCTCATCCTCCTATAATATCATTTATTTGCATATTATATTGATGAAAATATAGTTGTGCTAATTTGTATGATTTCTTCTCCAAGAGCAGCAGATATAATTTGAAGCAAGAAATTTGAAAAAAACACTCGCAAATATTCTCATCCTCCTATAATATCCTTTATTTGCATATTATATTGATGAAAATATAATTGTGCTAATTTAGACGATTTCTTCTCCAAGAGCAGCAGATATAATTTGAAGCAAGAAATTTGAAAAAACATTCGCAAATATTCTCATCCTCCTTTAATATCCTTTATTTGCATATTATATTTAATGCAAATATATGCTTATTAGGATGATTTATTTGCTACATCCATGATATCTACGGGAAGTTGCTCCATCGGACGAAAAGCCGATGGTTTCAATATTCAAGGGTGACGCATGTCACCTTATCGGCACATCCTAGCGCGGGATCAAATGCTTCAAAGATATTGAGTATGTTGATGAGAGGGAACATGATGATGGCCCCGATCATTGTACCTATGGTTGTAAAACCTCCGAAGTACATCATAGAAACACGAGATCCGCCGTCGTTACGAAGGATCCACCCGATAGTGGCCCGGCAATATGAGAAAAAGAACCCTTGAAAGATCCAAGCTGAAATCTATGTGGAGAAAATGGC
Organism: Lytechinus pictus; assembly: GCF_037042905.1. Classification (NCBI taxonomy): domain Eukaryota; kingdom Metazoa; phylum Echinodermata; class Echinoidea; order Temnopleuroida; family Toxopneustidae; genus Lytechinus; species Lytechinus pictus. The sequence continues at coordinate 24,439,566 of NC_087246.1, forward strand.
AAAGAAAGGGTTGTGATATTAAATCAAAATTATGAACAACTAGATTAAAACGCCATTCAACACCCTCATAGAACATACTCTTGTCTTGATTTGGATGGATTAAGCCGTTAAGTTGCAAGAAAGTTTGGCACAATAGGCCTGAAATCAATTTAGAGAAGCCTACAAACAGACGAAATATACCTCTCTTCAAGTTTTGAAGTTCATTTAGAGAAGCCTACGAAATATGCCTCTTCAGACAATCATATAATAAATACAATGTGATTTTATTCATGCATATAACTTTAAAAGAACTTGAGCTTCGTTCAGCAAAATTAAGTCATTGCACATTTTGCGTTCATGCTCCCATATGTATTGCATGTACAATTCCTGAGAAAAGTAAATAACTGTTCAAATAACTGGCATACTTGTGTCCGAAGAACTCATTTAATATCCAACATGTCCAAGAAATATTTAGAGTAGTACATCTTCAGCATGCTAGGCGCACCACATTTCACCGGGCATGAAAACTTAATTAATGGATTGAAATATAAATTTAAATTTTATTTAAACGTTTTTATGACGTAAAGGGAAGTCCATCTCAACAGAAAGTTGATTTTAATAAAAAGAATGAAAACGTCCAAACAAACCTAACTCTTGTTAAATTCAACAAATGCGGATGAAACTGGAAAGTTAAACTTTCGCTTATGTTCACAAAACATCCGTATTCACCAGTTCACATCCTAGTCTGTTTGCGAATGAGGCAATGGTTGGCGTCATCCCCCCCCCCCCCGTCAGTCTGCAAGCCCCTGCGTTAATGAGCAAATGAGCAAGATTTATCCAAGTCCTCTCGTGGCTGAATTCATATCCCTGTAAAATCTCGTGAATTATGAGACTTTTTTCTCAAAGAATTTAACCATTATCTCTTTGAGTAAAATTGATTATTCTTGTACCATGGGAAAAAGTAAACGTTACTCTTTTGTATTGCTTATTTCTTTTGAATAAAATATTATTATAAATAAGTGAATTTTAGGCCTGAAAAGATGCCTCAAACGGAGTTTTCTTCCTCTCTTTTATCTTGCAAATTGTGCAAAATTTTGTGTTTTAGGTACAAACATGATTTATATCAACAGAAAGCTCAAACTCTCTATTTTCATACAACTTGACTTTTGATATGTGACACCTTTTAAATGGGTCAGCAGCCAGCTTTTTCCATCGAGATGCAAGACGAGATTTCTGAAATTTCTGAGTAGCATAAAGTCTAGAGTTCTGATTGGCTGAATAAGGTTTTCAAAACAACAGGCGCGGGTAATTTGAAGAAATTACCACATGACATGGTGAGTGTGACCTTGCTGATGCCCAGTGTGGGGAACATTGGAATTAGCGTGGGTGTGTGGTCTCTATGACCAATCAGAGCGCAGTGCTTTTGTTTTTGAGCTGCTAAATGTACTTGGCCTATGCAAAGCTGGCTGCTGACCCATCTAAAATATATCTTGTTATAACAATTATATAATATCAAAGCTTAGATTTTCAGCTTTATCATAATTTAAAAATCATTTGGGCCCAAACAGAAATTAATTGTAAAAACAACAACTTTTGTTGCATGAAAATCATTATTTTGTTTCATGTTTTAGATCAAAAGTTTCCCCTATATTACAACATTTTTTTTAAATCCAAACACATGACCTGAAAGAATTATTTTTGTTCTTTAGAAAGATACCAAAAACATGAAATTTGGTCAATATTTAGAGCAGCAATGGCAGAATAAAAAGAGGTGTTTTGGTCCGCACCAAGCTCATTAAAGATCCAGACCGGACCCGAAAATGAAATTGATAAATTATATACCAATCGAAAGCTTATAAGCTACTAAATACAGCAAGGTATGCTTTATGCATTTTCACCGCTTCCCAGCTGAGTATTTTGCTTGTGAATATTCCAATTATCGGGCTTCGAACCCCGCTTAGAAAATAGGCTTTATTGTGCTTTTCACCTGCCTCGAGACCGTGACGTCACGTTGTGTAAGAAGCGTCGTGATTCCATAGGTTTGTACACAGAAAAACTGGGTGATTTTTTGCTTTCCAGATAACGCATTTCATTCTCTTCACTTCTATCACAGAGGGATATCACATATATTTTTACCCACAAGCTTGAATTTATGAAATCTACAGTTTTGAACTAGTTTTTGCCATATTTTATTTCCTGCTTATTTGGCGCAGATTTCAATTCTATCTGCATTTAGATTATGTATAACAACTTTTCCTGACATAGCAATTTAGGCCCAATAAGAGCCAAACAAAGAAATCACAAAAAAGGTAGTGAATAGTTGTAGGTTTACGACAATTTGAACAGTGAATAATTTTGAGTGCCATTTTCATCTGAAAACGAAAAAAAAAAATGGATTCATAACATGGAAATGGAAGAAAATACCCAATGCTTTTGTACACAAACCTATGGAATCACAACCCTCCTGACACAACGTGACGTCATCATTTCCAGGCGACGTGGGGGTGCTCAATCGAAGCGTACTTTGGAGGAGCAGTTTCTTTGATTTTTATTTAATATTTGTCAGAAATGGAAGGAGATATATGTAATATTTTTGGTATATTTGTATTGTATGAATCATTACCTTTATTTTGATATATGACTGTTTTTATACCGGTCAGGGTCTTTAACAATGCAAAAACACTCTAGTCATGAATATCACTTGGATAGGAGGCTACTTTTTCAGGGCTTGCCGACTGACTGCCCCCCCCCCTCATAACCTCTTTTGCAGCTCATTTTATAAAATATAAGATATTGCTATATTCCTGATTATAATGAGAAATAAAGTGTGATCATTTTGCCCGGACAGGTAGAATCGTGACAGCTATGACCTATACAGTGATTTAATGAAAACGTGCCTTATTGACCATGTTTGATGATATCTGAGAAAATTGAAATATTCTGTATTTAATATGATTTAATTCAAAGAGATAGCGAGTAGAAGACATCATCAGCACTGTCATTGGCAGATTACTGCGTTAACTATTTGATTTAAAAAAAAAATTATTATTTATCATTATCAAAATCAACTTTTTGTTTTTGGAGATGTCGCCTTTGAAGATCTTTTAAATGATGGAAGATAGAGGCATGGTGTGGGAACGATGGTAGGTAGGGTGATCTATAATTGAACTTACTATCAAAACTTTTCCCATCGTCTGTGCCTGGAGCGGAAGAGTTGGGCTGAGTGTGGCTACCACCATGCAGTACGTACCAGAGATGATTCCAACAAAAGCTGTCAACACGACCACCAGATTACTCGTGCTCGGTCGAAGCATCACGAATAAGAACCCAAAAGGTACGCTGATTTCAGCAAAACATGTGACCAATATGTAAGTTTGTGATCCGTATCCCCCAGAAGAGTAACTCTGTATCGATGGCAAGGCTCCGTATATCAGAGAACTAATCACCGTCAAAGTGATGAAGAGCAATATGTGCTTCTTCGAGCAGAAACTCTTCGATGTCTCTGTACCATTGTTATTATTCTCCTCTCTGTTTTCGATAGACTTCAGGGTGTAATTCCCGTCCCCTTCCCTTTGACCATCTTCGACATTCGTCGAAATATTTCCTTCATCATGGTCATCATCATCATCATCATCTTTAACTTGGCTTATTTCCTCTTCTTCGCTGATGATGATACCAGAGTCCTCACTGCCGATCTCATCAGAGGAGGACAACGCTTTAGAAGGTTTCAGTTTCTCTACTTGACTCTCTTCATCTTTACGGTTTTTTAAGTGTAATAGAGCTATTTTTTCGGGGTTGCCTTTGCGACCTCGACGACCCTCTAAACAATCAAGGCATCCAAATGGTTTATCTTCAATCACTCCGTACTTTTCAGAATTTAAGTCTTCGTCATATTGGTCTTTCAGCAGAGGATTGCATCTCAGTAGGCAGAAGGATACCGTACTCAGACTAAATGATATAAATATAAATGTGTAATACAAATGTGGAGGGAAAAGGGCGTGTCCTGTCTTCTGCACAACATAGGTGGTGCAGTTTGTATTTAATGTGATATTTCTGATGGGATCTTCCCTGGTACTGAAGAATGTATGATTTGCAATACATTCGTCATCACCATTAGAACCTTGGAGAAGGACCACCATACTTGGAATGACAGAGCTAAGTCCTTCCCCTATGAAGTACCAGTTGAGATATTGCGGCTTGAGTCTAGAGACGAAAGGCATGAATGTCAGGTTGGATGTACTATCGACAAGAGCCATGAAGAAGACCAGGATGAGCAGGGCCGTGCTATGCTCTGAGTCATCAAGAGACCACATAGTGTGGAAGTCCCAGAAGAAAATCAAGCAAAAACTCGCGATAACTCCGAAGGCTAGAGTCATATATATAGCTGGAATCTCAAGATGTCGATCCCTCGGAGCAAAGTACTGGCATACGACGAATATCAGCGGCCCAATAACAGCAGCTTGTGTTGCCATGACGAAGTAGGAACCGATCTTGTATCCTTCGGGGATGCCTAAGCTTATGAGAAGTGGCAGTTCTACCCAGAGGCCACCAAGAGATACCCATGTACTCGTACCGAACGATACCACTAGCAATGCTGTCAACGCATCAGTGAACATTTTCATCTAATTTAGAAGCTAAGGCAAAATGAAAATAGATCTGATGACTCGGGTCGACACATCGGCCTAATCGGAAATTGTGTGCAGATGAGCTCTTGAAAAAACTTGTTTCGAAATTTTTAACTGCAAAAGAGTAAACCGAATATATATGGAAGATAAACCTTCGTCTGTTGCTCGGTGTCGTCTGTGTCCTCTATATACGACAGTCATTGTATCAATCTGTGGGGGAGATGAAAGAGGAAAGATCATAAGTAAAATGAATAAAAATCAACGCCACCTGCCTGAGTGTTTGTTACTAATTTGTGCATCTGATTATAACCAGATACAGAGAAGGCGACAATATTTCATTCAAATGATCGCACCTGGCCATTTTAAGCGTATTTATTTCGTTTCACTCTGCATTTATTTCATTTTCATTTGATATGATCAAGGCAATGACTCCCGATTGGGCCGGGAACAGTTGAATAGTCTCATTAAAATATCACTGAAATTGAAAATTAATAATATGGGATAGTTGTTACGGAGCTCACGAATAGAGAGTAATCTAACTTAAAAAAAGTAAGGGTAATCTAACCTAAAAAATTGTTCTAAAATTTAAAGTATAAGGTAGGCCTACATAATTATTTATATGTATATTTACTCTCATCCATTTCCATCATGGAGCATACATGGAGTATGGGTATCATGTTTTAAAGTGCAATGTCACAATCACATTACGAGTACAGGCGATGGCGTCGGTAACTTATTGTATTACTATGATTTACTTCAATTTTTACATTTCAGCGTCTTTCAAACAAATCGCACAATGAAAATAACCCACAACCCAAATTTGGTTGGGCCCCGAGATGTGTACATTGGCCTGGTTCCTCTATTCTATTTGGAGTAGTGTGCAACGATATATCAATGCCGCTATCATGAAAAGAAAAGCCAGACTGCGAAGTTCTTTCTTCTTTGTTCTTTTTTAAAATTATTTTACAATAAATAGCAGGTAGGTATGGTACGCCATTGCTGAATTTATTGTTTATTGTCTTGCATATATTTTGTGTCATGCCTTTATATATTTCGTGTGTAGATATCTTGAATAGTTTTGGTATTGAATACATATATTTCATATTTTTTGCATATTATATATTTCTTCTTGAACATATAATTTCATATTTTGCTGCATATATTTTTCTTCTGAACTGAAACAATAAATTCTGCAATGGCGTGCCATTGGTAGGGGCCATAATATTGTGGTCAATCGTGCGATTGTCAAGAAGGCGGGATGTACTCCTAACTTGTCGCTCTTATGCCTTTAGAAAAAAAATGTCATGTTTTGTGCAGGGGCAGAAATCTCTCCCAAAAGTTAGGGGGGACACAGGGGCGGATCCAGCCTTCGCCAATAAGGGGGGGGGGGGGGCGGAAATTCGTTTCAGCCATATTTTCCCCGATCGGCAGCTCGAAGATAATTTGTGTTTGTTTCTTTGAAGGAATAGTCCTCATTAGTCACTTCTTAGCTTCATTCTTATAAATTCATATATAATATAATAATCCTTATTTATATGATGCGAGCGCGAAGCGCGAGCTAATTTTTTTTTATTTTTTTACCCCCTAAAATTTGAACATTCTGGGCAATGTTTGTTATCCTGAAAAAAATGTGTATGCAACTTAATAATTACTACGAACGCAAAGCGCGAGCAGAAATGAACTGATGGAAAAGATACCTGTTAAAGACTGCGTGCAGTTAGCATTTAACAATCAAATATTGCGAGCGCGAAGCGCGAGCTGATTTTTTTTTACATTTTCACCTAAAGAATGCAAATTCTAAGCACTTTTTGTAACTCAAGCAGAATAGGTATATAAGTAGACAGTTGATGCGAGCGCGAAGCGCGGGCGGAAAATTTCGAGATTTAGTCCTATAATATTTACTGAACGAGACACTCTATTCATGTTTTGTAAATCATGAAAAGGATGAGTATTAATAATGCGAGCGCATTGCGCGAGCAGAAAATTTTTATATACGTTTTGAACTGGTACCTGTTAATGACTGCTTGCACTTAGCCATGAAGGCGTTACATATTTCAACAATTAAAAAAATGCGAGCGCGAGCTGAAAAATTTAGAAAATTTCTAAAGAAAGAATGGAAAATTTTAATCAATTTTTGTAATCGTGAACTGGATAGCTATATAATTCAACAATTGATGCGAGCGCGAAGCGCGAGCAGAAAAAAAATCGAGATTTAGACCTTAAAATGGGCCACTATGTTCATGTTTTGTAAACAGGTTTAAAACAGCCATAGGCTGATCGAGGGCTTTTTACCGTGTTTAAATAAAATGAATCAATCAAAATCAATGCTTTGTAAATCATGAAAAGGATGAGTAATAGGGGGTCTTCCTACATTAATAATGCGAGCACAAAGCGCGAGCAGAAACATTTTGATATTGTGATCTGAAACTGGATACTGATTTAAATAGAGAACAAGTTGAGTATTTGAATAAACATGCGCGCGCGTGTTTCATATTTAGACCTAGAATCTAGGCATTCTAAATACATCTTAAATCATGAAAATCATGAAACTTTGATATTCCGATCTAAAAAATGAGTCGTTTAAAGCTTTATATTTCAAGCACTTTGTAGGAAAATTGTAAGGTGGATATGGATCGCACTTTTAAAAAAAGAGCTAAAATTTTCATTATTATTACTTTGAGTTTTGACATAGGACCGGGACATCCTTACGACATGTCATAAAATGATGACTATATCTTCCTATTCCTCTTGCTAAGCGCGAGATGAAACAAAAGGGACAATTTAATTGTTAGATTAATATCATATTTATTAATGCCTGAGGGCGCGAAATCTGATGATATTATGGCATAAAAACTGGACATTTCACTATTGTAATTATGAATAGGATGAATCAGTTAATATATTTTTAACCATTAATGCGAGCGCAAATCGCGAGCTAAAATTTTTGATAACTGTCATGAAAAGGGAATTTTAAGTAGTTTGTTGTATAATCAATATTGAAACATACATAACTTGCTAATTAAAATGCCAGCGTGCAGCGCTCGCTGATACGTCTTGACAATCAGACCTGAAAAGGGATATTTTGAAAACTTTATGGAATACACGAAAATAATAGGTACCTGATAAATAAAAATTTGCGAGCACGCAGCGCAAGCATCAAATGTTGATATAATTATTCAGATGTCAGACCATAAAACTGACATTTTTACCGAACACTTTTTAAAAATCAATTTGTAGATCACATAAAAAAATGAAAGTTAGATTTCCGAGGTGAAATATGTTTTGTATATTGACTTCCAAACTTGATATCTGAGCTCCATATTAAACAAAATATGTAAATCACCCGCCTAACAGGCAATGCGAGCGTAAATTTTATATAGTGGCACGAAAGATTATTTTCATTTTCCAAGTCTTCCCCTCATCTTATTTTATGCACTCGTCGTCCTTCTCTTCTTTTTCTCCTTTCTTTTCCCTCCTTTTTTCCTTTTTCATTCTTTCTTTCTCTATTTTTCTTTTTTTTGTTCCGCCAATAGGGGGGGGGGCTCGGCTCCCCTGGATCCGCCTATGGGGACAAGGGGCGGGAAAATTTGACAAGCAAGAAAAAAGGTTATCATCCCAAAAGTACGGTCCCAACTCTCGTCACGTCCCAAGTCTCGTCCCAACTCGTCCCAAAATACATGTTTTATTACGATTTAGAATGATGTATTTCTTACCATGAAAGACAAAAAATAGTAGGGGGACATTTGATATTGTGTCCCCCCCCCCCTCTTATTTTGAGTAGGGGGGACACGTCCCCCCTGCATGGGATTTCCGCCCATGGTTTTGTGGACAACAAGAAAGCCTCATTTGGTTTCCAAACAAATGAGCGCGTTTATATTGTCGGAACCTCTCTAATGCGCGTGAATGTAAGCCAGTTCGTAGTTCCATTCTGCGCATGATCAGAAGATTCTGCGCATGATCAGAAGAAGGTCATTGGTACTAAAGTGACATGGTGGTTTAAAAATCAATGAGATAAGCACATACTTTGGTGTCTTGATTATTCATATATTCTTTTGAATTGTGTTTTTCATATACATCCACATAGAACAAAATGCGTCCACGAGGTATTTCACAGTTTGCCAAGTACATTGTACAGCATGCTATAATATACCTTCATGGAGTGTTCATTTGTGTTCTATTTTAGTCACCTGGGGCCCGTTTTATAAAGCTGTTCGTAAGTTAAGAGCGACTCATAGGAGCGACTTTAAGAACGACTGGTGATCCTTTCTTATGCGCTAAACTATTGTCAATGAACAGTTTTATGCTTACCATTCACCACAAGAAAGGACCACCAGTTGTTCTTAAAGTCGCTCTTAACTTACGAACAGCTTTATGAAACACCCACCAGGTATAATTCAATTTCTTCGTCTTGCTATGTAAGGCATGCAAGTGTTATATCTTGCTTTGAAATCTGCCTATCATAATGAAAGAAATGAAAGGTAATTTTGACCAAAATTTTACATTATGTAACTACGAACTGGTCTATTGTTTGGTTTTCATACAGAGAATCATCAGTGTTGGAACTGGGGTGGGGGTTAGGGGTATAAACCCCACCCCTCCCAACAAAACACTGCATGGTTTATCAGTTTTCAATCATTGAATCCTATTCATATAATGGTTAGTCGCGTGCATTTGAGTGCCGAAAGTCCACACACACAGCTTCAACACAGGGAACAGTGGTTTTCACGAGGATTAAAATGCAAAAATTCGGGTATATATTTAAAACTATTAATAATCTCACACCAGATTGATAATAGTGTGAAAATTTTATCAAACTCCATAAATTTGATGTAAATATTATTACAATTAATTCACTATTTACGTCTCGCTGTTCATTTGAAAATGTCCATGTTCACAACCATTGCTTTGGAAAACGGTCCAAAACCACCCATATTGTCGAGACACTGGCATCTTTGTATTCCCACTGAAATATCCATAAAGGTAAAAAAAAAAGTCGAGATTGATTGTCATCTCAATGCTAAATTGATTACCTGCATGTTGATGTATAATACCTTATGACTGGTATAATGGTTACATCCGCGTTTTTCTCCCAAACTTTGAGATCGAGCAGGCAGAACATGGCATTTTTCTGTGTACAACGTCACGTGACTAACGTATGATAGTTTTCGTTCCTAGACCCTTTTCATTTGGAACAATTAATACAATCCCAAAAAAATTAACTGACACATTCAGTGTTGAAAGTAACAATGTTCTTGTACTATACAGCTTTGTCAACTGATATCTATAATATTGCTACAGTTTGAGTGGGCAAATATTTAGTAGTATCGAGTCCGGGATCAATTTTGATTTGCAATAGGGTCTGCGTACATTTATAGTATAAACTAGCAGGCTGGATCGTCTGCTACGTAAACCAAAATAATGAGCGAACATGACCGAAACTAACCATTATGTTAGTATTGTATACAGATGCCCTCAAAAGCTAGTGAACCTAAAAATGCACTCTATATATACCCAGTGTTGAATAAAGACAACACTATACAATAATCGGCGAGCCCCAAAAATCAAGTCCAAGAACAAAACTGATGAATGTTAGCAAATTGAAACTTAGACCCGTATCTGCGAGGGCGTGAATATGATGAAGGAATCGAGTTACCGGGTTGTTGTTGTTTTTTCCTGGCGGTATCAATCAATGTCCAAAGCAATGATCTAAAGGTCGGCGGACCCACGGAGAAGAAAATGTTGGGGTTTTTTCCAAAAAAAAATTAAAGGAAATATAATAGAAAACTATTTTCTTTTCTGAACGCCCTGGCGCCAATGGGAGGGCGGGTTGTGAGATTGGAATGACGAAAAATTTGGTCGTGAAAAAGCCGATAGTTTCAATCTTTTTTTTTTAATGATATTTTTCATCTTGTGCAAGCCATTGCTGAGGGCAATTTCAACGTGGTTCATATACCCGTATAGAACTAATGATTTTGTTCACAGTGGCCCGTATTCTGAAGTCGGGTTTAATCTAAACTCTGGTCTAAAGTTGTGGTTTAACTACGGATAGCCAATAGTGGCATAAACATAGAATTTCAATGTATCAGCTAATTTTTCTCTAAAATCATTGTTAACTGTTTCGGAAAGATAAATACGACAGCGTTCTTCACCATTCACAAATTGATAAAGAGCAAAGTAAACACATAAAAAAATCATACCATGTAAGTAAAATATTGATATTTTTGGCTTTCCATAATGTTAGCACAAAGTAAGACCGTAGTCTAAGTTAAACCTGACTTCAGAATACGGCCCAATATATCCATATCATTTCATAATTGACCTCTAAATTTTTACGCACTTTGTGTCTTTGTTCTGGCTTGACTTGTGTTTGATTTTATAATTTACATGATTTTATAATGGTCCAAAGTAATAACGTTTTAATATCGAGTACTAAAGACACATTTAGCTCCAGTAAATGATCCTGGAATTAGGGAATTTACCATCACACCCCTCAAAAAAGGGCTAATTTCTTCTTCCACAATTTTTTGACAAACAAGAAAATAGTTCAAAGTGGTAAACTTTGAACTATTTGTCAAGTCTTTCTTTTTTTAAGATTAGTAGCATATTTATTATAAATAGTATGATTTATGCTAATTAGACTAATTGAAAATATTGTCCAAGGTACGTTGCCAATGTGGCAGCCAATCTGAATTTCAATAACCATATAGAACACAGATCAACACCAACTTGTTCTTAACAACTTTTCAGGGCCGTATGGAAACTTTCAACCGGACTACCACAATTAAGCAGTGAAGATCGCCTTATTGTTTCGGTATTTCTAATAAGGTAATTTGCTATGAATGCAGTGACGTACCGTGGGTCACGGCATGGGGGGGGGGGCACCAGCAAAAAAATTTTGTCATCTAGTGAGCGCGCGAAGCACGCTCAGTTGCCAGGTATACTGACCTAAAAGAGACACTTTAAGGATAGTGCCATTAAACGGATATGTATCTCACTAATCAAATAATGCGAACGCGAAAAGCAAGCTGAAAATTTTTGATATTCAGACCTAAAAAGGGACATTATAAGCAATTTTTTTGTAATCATGATACGTACCTGTCTCGCTAAACAAACAATGCAAGCGCGAGCTAACATTTTGTTTATATAGTGACCCAAAACAGGGATATTTTAAGGACTAATTTTTAAGGAATCCATTAAGAGTATACATATCTCACCATATTCATCTAATGCGAGTGCCAAGCGCTTGCTGATTTTTTTAGAATTACATATAGACACATGAAGCACTTGTAGTCATTGTAATCATAATCATCATACCCATATCACTAATCAAATGTTGCGAGCGCTAAGCGCGAGCTGAACATTTAGGAAAATTCTGACCTGAAGAGGGACATTCTAAGGCTTGTTTGTAGGAATTCACTAAGACCATACGTATTTCGCTAACCAAATGATGCGAGCGCGAAGCGCCAGCTGAAAATGTGTAAGGACTGACTTTCATGAAGAGTAGACATATCTAACCAATGCACTAATGCGAACGTAAGCACGGACAGGAAATGTTTTTATATCAAGACCTTAAAATGGGGCTATCACTTTGAGTATTTATGAAAAAGAAGCATATGTCACTACATGAAACACTAATAACTCGAAGTGCGAGGTAACATATTTGGTGTATATAGACTGTCTTGAAAACGGAAGGTTTTAGTACAACATGATAATATATCTCATTAAATAGACAATGCGAGCACCAGGAACGATGAAAACATATAGGCCCTGAGCAAATTGTGTTTCATAAAGTTATGATTAAATATTTCGTATGTAATGTAACATAACAAAATTATAATAAAAAATCAAAACATTATAATAAACAATAATTCTTTCTTTCCCACTGAGTTTCTCTTCCTTTCTCCCTCTTTTTCTCCTTTCCCCACTTTTTTTGCTTCTTTTAGCCGAAAACAAACTTTATATTTTATGACCTGACTTCACAATGAAATATCTAAAACATGGAAAAACTTGAACACTTATCATGCTTATTATGTTCATTTTCTGATGGGGTTCACTCAACTTTGGCTTTGGCTATGAATGCATACTTATTCATTCCATACTAAACTCACATATATCAGCCACTGTGACTTATGTAGACGCTAATCGACAAATTTGATTATCTCTAGTAGGTCCATGCTGAGTCCATGCTATCAGATTGAAAGTCGACGAAATTTGAAGGGGAGGTAGCCTCGATTCAGATAAGATAAACATCCCAAAGTATAGTATGACCTTGAGATAAAAAATCGCGGATCTGTAACAGTCCCAACTTACAGCTATGGAAATCTCAATCGTCGAATTAATCTCCTCTTTTAGCCCAGAGAAACAAACTTTATTGAATGTAATATTTTATGACCTAACTTCTAAAACATGGCAGAACTTGAACACTTATTATGGGGTTCACTCAACTTTTTTGCACCACTGCACAAATATATATATTTGTGCAGTGGTGCAAAATATATACATATATACATATTATGGTTTCTTGTCAAATCGAGGGTACCGATTCAAAATCCGAAAATTGGCAAAATCAAATATGGCCGCCAAAATATGCAAATTATCCACGGAAATCACAAAATTGCACACAATTGACTATGAAATGCCTACAAAATTGTGACACAGGAAAGAAATAATATCTGAAAACTGATTTTTTTTTTTTTTTTTTTTTTTTTTTTTTTTTTTTTAAAGTATATATTTTCTGAATTTCCTTCATAGGCCCTCGTATAATAGGAATGAGGAATAATAATTTCCACAAGAGTGAGCACTGAAACGCATGTAATTGTGATTAATGAATAAAGTACTGTCTGAAATCATGTTTGCTAATGTGATAAATTATATCCGATTTCTGAGTGAAGTACTGTCTGAAAACATTTTGCTAACGTAACATATGTGATATATGCCGTATTTTTAGATTCAAATTGCTACCATATGCCCACGACGTGAATTGGGACAAATATTTTAGACAAAATTTAGCTTTGCTTGTCTATAAAATGCATATAATTATGATATATGAGTAAAATACTGTCTGAAAGCAGGATTTCTAACAAAACATATAATTTGTTCTGCCATGTAGGTGATTTATAATGTATTTTGAAATTCAAAATGGCCACCAAAGGCCCTAACACTATTATGTACAATGCGATGGGGGAAACTAATTTTCACAAGGAGTTAACACCATAAAATGCATGTAATTGTGATCTAGAAGTACAATCTTGTCTGAAAAAATGATTACTAGCAAAATGTATCTGTCATCTATATGTGATTGGGCCGGTTTACTGACGGTGCGTATAATATCACTTGGTCTAATCATCAGATGGGCTAACAACATTCGGGCTAAACCCACTTAGTCCAATTCTCTTTTGGTCTAATGACCACTTGGTCTAATAGCCAATTGGTCTAATGACCACTTGGTCTAATAGCCACTTGGTCTAATGCCCAGTTGGGCTAATCGTCACTTGGTCTCATTTTCATATGGTCTAATTGCCATTTCGTCTAATGTATTTCATTGTCACTTGGTCTAATTGCATTTGGTCTAATACCAGTTCGTCTAATAGTCGGTTGGTCTAATACTAGTTGGTCTAATACAAGTTGGTCTAATCCTCACTTGGTCCATTATTCATTTGGTCTAATGTGCAGTTGGTCTAATTTCCATTTCGGCCAATTTCTACTTGGTCTAATTTCCACTTAGTCTAATTTCCAGATAGTCTAACATTCATTTTGACTACATGCCATTTGGTCTAATTTGTAAAGTTTGCATGGTGACTTGTTTTCAATTTTCTGGTGAATTTTTTTTAACTATCTTCACACGCGCGCCCCTCGAGTACAGTGACGTATATTTCCATCCCCAAATTTTGAAAATATGGGGATTTTCAAAAGCCTGTGGGGATTAAAAAAAAATGTTTAGGGATTAAACAAACTTTGGGGATTTTTTGTCTGTTTCAGGGGATTTTTGGTGAAAAAAAATAATATTTACTATTTTTCTGTAAAATAACGCTAATACAGTGCGTATCAATAAAAACGGGACAGTTTTGAAGTCTATAAACATTTTGTTTGAGATTATGATGTGTATTTTTTATATTAGTAGATGCTCTTAGGTCTTTTATTTCAAATGTCGTAATAAAAACGAGTTTCGTTCGTGCTTGAGCGAACACGAAACGTTTTTGTCAGGGGTTAAAAAAGGCTTGCGCCAAATAGCAGAAAATGAGAAAATATCGATCATCACACTTCTATTTAATCATCAGCCTCCTCTAAACATTTTCATTTTCTTTGCCATGATTTTTGAATTATGCTGTCAAAACTCATCTACATGTATTGATTTACTTGAGCCAGGGAAGGAATAAACTTTTATTCTTAGGGGCTATTTTTGCCAAATTGGGGCGATGGCTGAATTTTGGGGGTATTTCTTTGATTTCAAGGGGTACTTTTTTCCCAATGAGGAATTATGCTCTGAAAGCATATTTCATTATTCTGATGTACATGTATGTAGAATATTGATTTTTCTTAATTTTCTTTTATATTGATGGGGCAGATATTGCAGCAACTTTAGAAAAGATGGTCGCCCCAAAGCATTCCATTTTGCATTCCATTTTTAGGGCGATTTCGGCTGTCATGAGGGCGAAATCGCCCGTCGCCCTCATGTTTTCCCTACACTCACCAGAATTGTTTTATGTTTTCATTTAAATAGGTTATCTTTTAGCATTTAATATTCCTTCATAAGTAAGAAAAAAAAATTGCCAACCCAAGCTAGGAGATTTGAATTGTAAATGGGGAGAGCTTGTAAATTATACAAAAAATCATTTTATTATGTGCAACAAAGATTATGATACCTTTGAAATACATGAATCCTTTTGTCAAGGGGACATTAATTTCTTGAAAAAAGTTTAATTGTGTGCTTGACAGGACAATACTAATAAACAGGAAAGGATTCATGTTTTTCAAAGGCACCATAACCTTTGTTGCACAACATGAAATGATTTTGATAAATTACAATCCATCCCATTAACAAAGCAAATCCCCTTACCTGGGTTAACAATTTCATGAAGGAATGTCCAGTATTAAAATATATCATATTAAAAAAAAATAATGATTATTCAAGTAAATCAATAGTTTTGTAAATGAATTTTGACAGAATAATTCAAAAATTATGACAAAGACAATGAAAAGGTTAAGAGGAGTCTGCTGATTGGCAAGAGGTCTGATGATCGATATTTTCTAATTTTCTGCGATTTTGGCACAAGCCTTTTTTTGAACCCCTTGACAAAAACGTTCCGTATTTGCTCAAGCATGAGCTAAACTTATTTTTCTAATGGCATTTGGAAGATAAGACCTACGAACATCTATTAACATAAAAATAGAGACATTATGATTTCAAACAAAATTTGATTAACTTTCAAAACTGTCCCGTTTTATTGACACGCACTGTTTACGATCATAGAGGTGGAAAAATATTATTTTTATTAATCCACCTTTATAGATAGTTAACGGCTGGCTTAACCCAATCAGGGTTCCCAGCTATTCGAGAAAAAAAATCCCTGATTTTTCTCTGATGAAGTTTAAAAATTCCCAGATAATTATTTAAACCCATTCTCAGTTTCTCATGTTTTCTAAGTTGCTGCAGTGAATTACATGTATTATTATTATTTTTTATACATGTATATAGGCATATTATTATTTTTAATTATATTATGTACCAGTAGGCCTATATACTTGTATTGTAGGAAAAGAGGCTACACCAAAATAAAAATAAAAAACACACCATTACATGTCATTCAATGAATGTCGTTTTAATATACAACAAAATATAGCAGTCTGACTGACTCATGCTTCCGACTTTTGGGCCGATCAAAATTCCCTGATTTGGCCCTCATTCGAGGCATTTTCCCCTGATTTGAGGCAATTCCCTGATTTTTCCCTGACTGGAAAATGTTTTAAAAATCCCTGATTTCCTTGATTTCCCTGATGGGCTGAGAACCCTGCCAATCCATTTTAATCATGACGCGAAGAAGTAGGACAAAAAACAGAATCAGAAGATATATAAGATGAATGACCTCTGTGGTGATAACTAATAAAGGTCTGCGAGCGTAGACTATACTATGTTATTACACGTCAAGATGGTCGCAGTGATGTTGTCGCAGCTAACCCAATAAACCTGTATAGTGTTATCAAACTATATCTAACTGGTCTGTTATTTTCCACCAATCTAACTATTGAAATAACTAAACAAAATATTCATAACAAAATTCCATTACATGATCTAAGTAGCTTTGTAAGTTTTGGAATCCCCAAACTGCATATACTATTGCTTATTTTCCATCAACGGTCCGTAATGGTGCATAACAATGATTTAAAAGAGACATAAACATGTTTACCAGATACGTATTCAAACAATCAATTACATTATTTTTTGTTCCTTTCTTCATAATAAAGTTATTCTGATGAAACCCCGCCATTCGACCATTATAAGCTACAAGGTCCCCAACTTATTGTTCTGTAAATGTGCATGCGGTGATGTAATGATTATGGGTATGATATAATTTTCATCATCATCTATATAATCGATATATAGGCCTAACTATAAGAATATATTTTATTAGAATAATTCATCTAATGAGCGACTATCTCGTCATCGATAGTCCTTCACAGTGAGGCTTTACGCCCACCAGCCCTAACCCGGCTCCATCCCTCCGGATCCTGGCGACATGTATTAACTGATGCATGGTATTTATCCATTATACAAAATGCATGCACATGAGTTCATTATGCGATCTATCCTCACTCGAGTTGAGGCTCTGTTCAATCCATTGCACGAAGCCGTGAGGCTGAGTGCAATGGGTTGAACAGAGCCTCAACGAGAGCGGATAGGTCGCACAATGCACGAATGAAGACATGCATCATTTGGTTTATATAACGACTCTTCTAGATTATGTTACTTGACAAAATAGAAAAGACAAAAATCAGAAGCAGATGGAATTAAAATATATTTTCCTTTGTCTGGCAACTCATTTTCACTGATTACATGATTATTTCTCCCATGTATGAAAATAGTTCAATATTTTCATTCTTTTGTGACGCGCTTTGATTAATGAATTCAAGTGCGCGCAGTCGATCAGCCTTGCGAATGCGCATACTTCGATGCGCGCAAACACACACACAAACCGACACAAACAAAATGTCATTAGACCAATTGGATATAAGACCAAGTGTAAATTAGACTAAATGTAAATTAGACCAAGTGGAAATTAGACCAAACGGTCATTAGACCGTGTGGCAATTAGACGAAATGAAAATTAGACCAAGAGGAAATTAGCCGAAGTGGAAATTAGACCAATTGTTGTTAGACTAACTGGAAATTAGACTAAATGGTTTTAGCCCAACTGCTCATGAGACGAATTGTATATTAGACCAAGTGAAAATTAGCCCAACTGGTTATTAGCCCAAATGGAAATTAGACGAGATATTAGACCAAGTGGGAATTAGACGAATTGGATATCAGACGAACTGGTTGTAGACGAAATGAGTTTAGACTATGTGAAGTTGGACGAACTGATAAGTAGACCAAGTGGTATAGACCATCCGATAATTCATAATTGGGCCTTATACTGTACTTTGACATTCAAAATGGCCGCCATACTAGGCCTACAATGCGAAAGTTGAAACTAATTTCCACAATATAGATATCACCATAAAATGCATGTAATTGTAAAACTTGAGTAAAATATTGTCTGAAAATGTGACTTCTAACAACATAAATCATATCTTCTGCAATGTAGGTGATTGATATTTATTTCAAATGCAAAATGACCGCCAATGAAAGTCTCTAACAGTATAATGTACAATCTGAATAGGGACAAACAATTTTGACAAATTTTGGCTTTTATTGGCTATAAAATATAGTTGTAACGTAAGAGTGTCTATGGCAAGTTCCCCCAAGTCTGCGCAGTCCCCCTTGTCTGCGCACACACGTATCTGCGCAATTCTAGTAAAAGAAGATACACTGCAAAAACTCCGGTGTTGAAAGTAACACCAGCCCGGAATCTATATATGTCCACACCAGAGAAGTGTTAAACAACACCAGTTTCGTTTTGGTCTAACACCAGAAAGGTGTTTATACAACACCAATTAGTATTAAAACAGCATCGGTCTGATTCCAAACTGGTGTTGTTTAACACTTCTCTGGTGTGGACATATATAGATTCCGGGCTGGTGTTAAATCAATACCGGAATTTTTGCAGTGTACGCAACGAACACAAACTTTACACATGCAACATATAGACAGATGTTCATTAAAAAATTCGACTCAAAATGGTGGGAAAATAATCAATTTGGGGCATTTCATGTGACGGCCTCAAAATGCAGCCTTTCTCATTAAAATACCCGAATCGTGTGGAAAGTGAATGGGTGCACAGACATGGGGTACCATTTTTTGTTTCAATCTGAAAATGACTGCCCGAGGTTTTTTCCAAGAAAATTATATTTTTCTTTCAAATTTTTATGAGATATTTGGTACACCTACTCATAATAATATAAGGAACATTATTAACTGAAAGATTTTGAGAAATAAAAAGAAATTCATGTTAAATCTTAACTCAAATCGTTAAGTGCGCAGACTTGGGGACCACCATCATACTGCAGTTTGAAATTCGAAATGTCCACCGTATAACGGTTTGTAATGGTATACGACTGGGGGATAGTTTTCACCAGAATGAGCATCATGAAATGCTTGTAGTATTAATGTGTGGGTTAAATACTGTCTGAAATCATGATTTCTAACAAAATATGTATCTTGGAATTAAAATCTTGTTTATTTTTATTTTTAGAGTGTATTGTGGAAATAAATGAATTAGAAGTTTAAATTGAAAATGGGTGTCATTGGCCCTAACAGTATTATGTACAATGTGAAAGAGGCAATTAGTTTTCCTCAAATTTGGTTTTCTTGACCATGAAATGCTTTTATTGCGAAATATTAGTGAAGTGATGTCTGAAACCGCGAATTCTACATGTTTTAGTAAAAGTTGAACTTTGCTATATATTTACATTTCCGCCATTCACATTGAACATAATGCAGTTATAAACATAATTATTGCAGCCATTTTTAATCTCTACTAGTATTGTATCATGAAACATTAGAGATTGTGTCACAAAGTAGCATTTCATGGTCAAGAAAAAACACATTTTTATTCGGTAAATACGACCAAACCAAACCAAAGCCATATTCTGAATTTCAAAATGCATGCCTGTATCTATTGTGGAATGTGAAACAATAAATCAAATCAATTCAAATAATATTTTGAAAAATCAGCTCTCACTTCCCGTTCACATTTATTTGAATGGTGAGATCGGTTTCATTTTCATGAGTCACGGCAAAAAGTCCTTAACATATCAAAATTTTCAGCTTGCGCTTTGGGATTGCATTTATTGTTTAGTTAGGTGCGCATCTTTTTCGTGATTACAAAAACTGCTCATGATCGATTTTCAGGTCAAAATTATGAAATATTAACAATATTGAGCTCGCGCTTCGCGCTTGCATTATTATATACCATATTATAGGAATAGATCTGAAATTCAGTCTTAAATTAACACAACCTACTCAAAATTCAACAGAAAACAGCTTTCAGCAGCCATTCAGGGAAAATTTGGGTGAAATTATATATTTCCGGACCCCTTACGTATTGAAGTATTACAATCTCTTATTTATAAGTTTTGTTGTAATATTTTTCACCCAAATTAAAGTTTTTTCAATGATGACAAGAATATGAATGTACTTCTGAAAATGGAAAAAAAAATGACTCGATCGAATGCATGCGATCGTGTAATCATTTGTTGCTTCTCATTTTCAAATACCAATTCGTGTAACACTATGAATTTATATGAAAAGATGTAAATATGTATAACTCATAACGGCTCTTTGTATATTTCTGACTAATTAGAATGATGACGCGAGCGCTATTCAGACCTGAAAGTTTGGCAGTTTATTATAGGCACCCTCAGTAATAGCAAGTAGGGTATACTTGTCTCATTAATCAAATAATGTAAGGGCAAAATGGGAGTTGAATATACTGGTCCGAAAAAGAACATTTTTAAAGCACTTTTGACATGGAGGAAACTTATGAAGGTCTTACCTATTCAATGTATAATGCGAGCGCTGAACTGAACATTTTTGGAGATCTAGACCTAAACAAAATGACGAAATTCCAACTAGTCTTAAAATCACGAATGGAAAGTGTATCGCCCCAAAGATATAGGCCTAACATGCCAAATGCAAACGCGAAGCCCGAGTTTGTTTTGTTTATGTATTGACGCGAAAGAGGAGCGCTTTGGCCATTGTACTATTTTAGTCTCAATAATCAAAAGATGCGTGCGCGCAGCACTAGCTGAAATTTTTTTTTTTTCATTATATTGACCTGAAAATGGACATTATGTAGGAATTCATGAAGAGGATATGTATCTCACTGTTTAAATAACGCGAGCTGAATTTGTTGATTTTCATATGCAAGAGCTGATTTGAACACTCCCTGCCCCCCCCCCCCCCCCCCCCCGTGTGACGCTTATTTGGTCGTGGCACGTAAAGAATTGTAAATGAATCGGAAATTAGTATGAAGTATGAAGATAATTGTATTAGTTACAATTTTTCCCGTTCAAATTTGAACTAGAAAAATCAGCACTCCGAAGTGCAGTCACTATGCACGCTTTTTAAGAGCTAAATTAGCTCTTCGTTTTTTAGAGTGTGTAAATTTATTTAAATGTAAATGTAATTTTAATGGTGTAAACATGAAGATAATGATTAGGCATGTACGAATGCACATTATGCGTTTCATAAACAACAAATGTACTACATAGAGCGTGTTCAGTGTGGGAATCTCTTCGACTATGTAGGATATGGCTGAACGGAGCACCAGCGATTAAACAAAATCAAAATACTGCAGCATTTATATCTTTAAATATTATGCGTATAAAATGTACAATTCACCATAGAAATTAATAGTCAACAGTTTGTAATGACAGGTCCAAATCTCAAAAAGGGCACTGGAGGATGATTACAGATAGGGAGATATGGTTGTTGGCACTTGGTTTACAATAGGACCATTATATAAATAAGGGCCTCGACCTCGATATGCACTTTTTTTTTATTAATAAACGTTGATATATGTGGCTGTCGATTATGTCATAATTTCAATACATTGACTAAAATAAAGGGATTAGGATAATAATAACAGAATACATTTGAATCATATGCAAAAAGAATGTAATACTGCACAATATTTTAGAAGAGTTGTAGATGTAATTTATATTGTTAATTATAGTGGACCGAGTAGGCTGCCTTGAGGAACACCCCAGTTCACATTTTGTTGAGGAGAATTTTGTTCATTTATGCATACAAAAGTTTGCGATTTATTAGGTAGTTTCTGAACCACTCCATATATATATATATATATATATATATATATATATATATATATATATATATATATATATATATATATACGACTGTTTCAGAAACGGATTTTGAATTCTCTTTTTTTTGTCACATCATGGGCACTGACGAAGAGTGTGACTTTACCTTTCATTTTTGAGAGCTATGCTCCTTTTAAAATCTACGATTTTATTTTTACGGCATTTACTAAACCTTTTGTGATTATTTTATATATATATATATATATATATATATATATATCCATGGTCCAAACATCTTATACTAGTAAATCAAATTATTATTGATTCTACCAATAAAAGGTAGAAACATTTGATTGACAAAAGCATTAAAGGTATAGTCCTCCCCAGAAAAAATATTGATTTGAAACAATACAGAAAAATCTGACAAAAATTACGCCGAAAATTTCATCCAAGTCGGATGTGAAATAAGAAATGTATTGCAATTTAAAGTTTTGTTTATTTTTCACAAAACAGTTATATGCACAACTCAGTGACATGCAAATGAGAGTGTCGATGATGTACCTCTCTCACTATTTTTTTTATTTTTTTTTTTTTATTACACAATATTACAGATCTGACAATAAGACCAATTTGACTGAACCATAACATTTTGAAACAACAGTAATTCCACATGTTCGGGAAGGAATAAAACTTTGTTTTACATGACAATGAGGAGAAAATTAGAATATTTCATATTTCACAAAATGAAATACAAAAGAAATAGTGAGTGGATGGCGTCATCAGTCCCCTCATTTGCATACCGACCAGGATGTGCATATAACTGTTTTGTGAAATTAGGCGAAATATTAAAAAAAATATATATATTTTTTAAATCCGATTTTGATGAAATTTTTAGTGTTGCATGTGCTTGTTGGATTCTCTTTTTATTCAAATCAACTTTTTGTTGGGGTGGACTTGTTCTTTATAGAGGATATATACCACGTGAGTAAAAAACAAAAAAATTGACACCTCACAAATTCCATATTTAAGGAAAAAATGTGTCATAAACGCATACTCATTATACATGGCTGGAAAGAGTATCTTCTCCCAAATAATTTGATACCATATTTATGTGATATGTCTTCACGCTTGGACAATCAGTAGGTATTTTTTGCATTGATGTAAATTTTTATTTGAGCCAAAGTAAGGCATGACTAAAATAAATGAATCCAGATGTCAATGTCATAATCCTACATGAGTTATTAAACATATTTTCAAATTCCTTTTTAATTAAATTATCTTGAGTAATGATACTAAAAAGTGTATATTAAACAATCATAAGGTAAATTATTGAAAAAGGTGCAACCCTTGTAGGATTATGGCATCACTGTCATCTGGATTCATTCATTGCGGTCATGCCTTATATACTTTGGCGCAAACCAAAGTTTTGAAGAAAGTTATGTATTATATATACAAAGACCTAAATGTTTTATTCCCAATAAGTCAACGGGGAGCATTGCTGTAAAAGATGAACACTCGTGCGGTTTCAATGTCCATTTAATGCTGTCTTAATAACGATCATGTTACATCGCCAAGAAACTTTAACAGAATTGATATTGTAATATATCTTATTTTATTTTTGGTTTTATTTTGTTTTCTTTATACACATGCGCCGACGATGACTCAAAATGAGAAGCCAATTAGTTAGGGTAGGTGATCAGAAATTGTTTGTTCCATTTGATATCATTTTAACAGAAAATATCATGAACATCATTATTGTGACGAGTATTTTGATAAATTGTTTACGATTTGTAATACTATTCATCCCCATATCAACACAGCAAGGAGCTGCACATGACTGATTTCCAAGCTGGAACCAAAGGAAGAATGAGATTGAGTAACACACACACACACACCCACCCTCCCTATATATATATATATATATATATATATATATATATATATATATTGTAAAGAAATGGATGAAGAGAACGAAGGTTGGCGTAGCTTAAATCAAGGTTCCCCAGAGCTATCTACCCGCATGGCGGCTTGTCATTGTTCAAAACCCACCTTCACCCGACAAAGGAAATTAAAATTGGCATGGTGTCGAAAATCTGTCTATCTGACGGTCAATCGGATCGGGGTCGCCCTAGCCACTAACCCGTCTCTGTGGTCTAGTGGTTAAGGCACCGGCGTTCAAAGCTGGGGGCCCGGGTTCGATTCCTGGCAGAGACATTTTTTCGGCATCACCAATTTTTCCAAAGGGTAGATAGCTCTGGGGAACCTTGATTTAAGCTACGCCAACCTTCGTTCTCTTCATCCATTTCTTTACAATATTTATATAAAAAAGAGTTGCCAAAAGCTGTTGTACATGTATAACTTTACACACATATATATATATATATATAAAACACCCACTGTAACGAAGTCGAAATCGAAATAATAGCCACCCCTGCCCTCTCCGATATAATAATTGAAGGAAAATGAAACCTTTAGAACAAGATAGCTTGTGCAAAAACAAAGAAAGATATCAACAAATCTTTGAGAAAAAAATAATAAATAATACGAAAGTTATAAGCTTTTGACGTTAGATCATTATCGTAATGAAGATCCTTTTATTGGCAATGCGGCAAAGATGTGTTATGCCACAATGTGAACAAATTTCCCCATTTCTTTTGTATATATACCAGTATATATTTTACTTAAAATGCCTCTCTTATCACAAGTTCACAACTATATGTAGATCATACAGATTTTCAAAGAATATACTATGGATGAAGAGTTTGTATCACCGTAAGATAGAGCAAAATGAGACATTTTGTGGTTATCTTATCTGCTTATAGTCCATGATTGTAAGGGAAAGTTGTTCACGTGTGACATTCACACAACTTTATCGCAATGCCAAAGGGAGGATCTTCATAGCATTAGTGATCGCAAAATTCAAACGGACATAACCTTCTCATTTTTTGTCCGAGTTTTCTCAAACCTTCTTTGATCTTATTCTTTGATTTTTCTGTTTCTCGCAAGCCTACTTGTTCACAAAGGTTTCATTCCCCTTTAATGTATATTGTTGCATGCTTACAATAAAGGCGCTTTTAAGTCAGAAAACCAACCCAATACTATGAAACCAAATTGCTTCGGCCCACGCTGTGCGCTCGCAATATTTTATTTATTGGGATGTCCCTGGGATATTTAGGACTATCATGTTCAGAATTAAAAATGCTCTTACAACGGCCAGTTTCATGTCTTTTACATATAAAACATATATCCGCTTGTATGTGGCACTTTGTTTAGTGGGGTCCATATCGTGTTGATATAAAAGTTCTGCATCCTGTTCCTTTTCAGGTGAATATTTCCAAAAAAATCAGCTCGCGCTCGAATTATTGCTTCGACAAGATCATATCGTGGATATACATTGTAAGTTTGTGATTAAAATATGTAATTTAATTTTCAATTTTGTTTTCCTTCCGACGCGCCAGATCATGGTTGAATGCTATTATTAGAAAAAATGGCTTTAAACGCCAATACGACAACTTCAATAGGTATGCGAAGAATAGCTTGACATCACAACAAGTAATTTACGGAAAGTGGATTCCGGGCATCTATTCAAGTAGGTTATCTCAACCCAGACAGAAATACACGAGAGGTGAGTATGCAGTTTCCGTGGAGTTCAATTAAAAATAGCTTCCGAAGAGCATCTTCCAAAATGATGTATGCCGGCCCAAAAAGTAAAACGATATGTTAAAAATAAAGCCAAAAAAATAATATTGAACAAACAAAACATAATAAATATAAACGTATAAGCCTCCTGAGATGTGTTAATAATGCCAAAAAATTAAACAAATCTCCTCAGTTGTCAATAAAAACAGTCCATCCACATCCTTGACAAAGACACCAGTTTGTCATGTTCATGATGTTAGTCAAGATGTGGGAAACGTTAAATTCCATCTGCAAAGCTACGAAGCAAAGATTCCCGTTTGCAACACGAGCTTATGCAGGTAAACTTTAACAGAAACTAGCGCTCAGAAGCCCCACAAACGACCCTGAACTAGAATGTGAACGGGGCGACCTGAATGTTCGCTCCGAACTGAAATTCGTTGGTGGCCTCATCCATGGACTCATCCAAGTCGGGTGACGAACGAAGCCCCGTTCACATTATAACCTGAAGAGTGGAATGTCATAATACGAAATTGGTCTAAATAAATGAAAATTATTATTTCAGGAAGCCCAAAATAAGGTAAAAATCATAATGTGGTGTGGCAAAAAATGAAATTACCGCAAATGGCCGAACTCCAGCAAGGGCAAAAACACCCCCCCCCCCTGACCTAACCCTAACCGAAAAAACAAAACAAAGTAAAGACAATAGGATATCCCATGTAGGTGAACAGGTTGGATGGAATTACCTTGCGGCCCTTTTTGTGGGTGTGCGACCAGGCCCGAAGCTTGCATTCAAGTTAGAACGAATAACATGACAACGAAAACAAAACATCTTGAAGTTGAAAATTAGTGGAGGTGAAGGGGAGGAGGAAAAAAACAGTGATGCTATTATTAGAAAAAAGGGCTTTAACGCCAATACGACAACTTCAGTAGGTATGCAAAGAATAGCTTGACATTGCAACAAGACGGAAAGTGGATTCCGGGCATCTATTCAAGTAGATTTTCCCGTCTTTTTTAAAACACGGTCGGTATATAGGATTATGTTCAAGACTTTAAGTGATACAGAAGAATGGCCATCGTGGCGTAGACATCATACCCATTGCATTGAAGGTCTATTTCGCGATGAAAACAATTATTATATTATAAATCACACCATAAAACAACAGAAGTAAATGAAATCTATGTCTATGGTTTGTAAGTCATTAAAGGTATAGGACAAGGTATAAGTGTAAAACCCTTTGGATTGCCTTACCTAGCAAATAAAAAAATATATCATGAAAATAATGATTTCTTAAAGAGTGAGACGCACTATATCACCAACAATTAGATCACAGTATGAATAGGTCTAGATCCATGTTCTTTATCTAAACATGCTAAAGGTATACCATGTAAACTTGCAGAATTCAAAATAATAATTATTCTGAATAATTCAATTTTGCATGCTTCAGCCGACAGTGAAAATACTTACCACAAACTTGATATGGTGAAGTTATAGACAGATCTTGTCTTCCATGCAGGCTCGGTGTTATCCGTTTTTAATCGCTCCACTCCTTTCCAGGAGTAAAATACTATGCATGTGCTAGATAATTCGTCATGGTGATGATCTTTGTCTCGGGTTTCATGACGAATGTAAAAGTCATGCCGTATGGTTATTCATGGATGGGTTAACTAAGTCTAAGAACTACAGCAAACAACAATACTGATTGGAATCAAAAAGCGTGTCAGACCCATAGAGATATATACTTATCTCTATGGTCAGACCGCTCCTCAATCCGGCTTTAATCATTGCTGAT
Source organism: Lytechinus pictus (assembly GCF_037042905.1). Taxonomy (NCBI): domain Eukaryota; kingdom Metazoa; phylum Echinodermata; class Echinoidea; order Temnopleuroida; family Toxopneustidae; genus Lytechinus; species Lytechinus pictus. The sequence goes on from NC_087246.1 coordinate 24,467,026, forward strand.
CATGCTGATCAGATCCCGGCAATCAAAGAGCTGAACCAGAGAGATTGTCAACTCAAATACATTTGCGTAGTAAACGACAAGTGCTGGGATGTTTTGTTTGCGTTTGTAAGTTTGGTTTTTCGGATTATGATCACTTTTTAAAACCATCCTTTAATAATAAAACACGACTTTCTACTTGTTCAACGAAGCTACCCAACATTATACTAGATTGATTTAATAATTATAGAAGATATAAAATAGCGGTTGTTTGTCATGTTTCGTGATTCACAAGGTGAAACAGCGATAGGCAGTTTACACAGGGTAACATTAGCGGCGCTAGGGTATATATTTGAGGGGAGGGCAAAAGGTGACGTCAGTTCAGAACTCTTACTTGATACTCTTTTTTTTCTTTCTTTTTTTTTCTTTGTAACACACGAAAATCACATGCATTGTGCCCTCTATCACTGTAGATTTTTCTTTCTTGATAATAGTAGACTTGTTAACTGCAAAAAAAGGGGTGAACGCTACATTTTTTTAGTACAAATGTGCCTCTTAGCATGTATGTTCCTTGAAGCCATTGGAAAATTTTTTATCCAAAGAGACACTCTGTATCTATGCAAATTAACCCTAATTTGCATAAATTATGTAAATTAGCCTCTTAAATGAGTAATTTACTAAAAACACTTGTAAAAATGTAAAGCTACTTCATAGAAATGTCAAATTTGATGCAAAGCCTGTGTGGAGGTAGCAAAAGAAAACTAATGAAAAAAAATGCGGTAACCATACATTTCATTACCTAATTTGCATAAATTATACACATTTTCAATAAAAAGTGCCTCTTTTTTAAATGATTCTGGATAATCTAATTTGAATAAAAGTATCAATAAATGTGGTATGTAAATAATAAATGGTAGAAATGTGTCTTAGGGTTTGGGAAAGACATTGGACAAACAAACTTTTTGAAATATGTAAATAATCCCTAATTACCATAATTTATGCATAAAACTGCAAAATGCTCTGAACATTAGAAAAACCGCATTAATTGTAAAACATGTCTTACTCGGGACAATCTTATGATGATGAAAGGAAAAGAAACTATACATCAGAAAACTGCATCTTTGTAATATTCAATATTTGCGTTAAATTCATTTGTTTGTGATATTCAGTGCATAATTTGCATGAATTATTCAAATTAGTACTGTATGAAGCTTTTGTGGGATTTTGAATGATTTAAACTTAATGAATAATGATATATGTGTTAAAAAAAATTGTTATAAAGTATTCGGGCACAAGGAATTCACTGCATCTATGCAAATGACCACTTATTACCATAAATACATAATAATGAGTTTACTTATACTAATTCCATGAATAGTGTAAAAAACTTCAATTACCAAAAATTAGGCATTTTACTCAAATGGCAGTACTAACGTTCTATGGATGGAGGAAAAGAAAACATTTATCCATCAATATTGTCGTCTAATTTGCATAAATTATGTATGAATTATGCATAAATTGTCATACATTATGCAAATTCGAACATAAATTGGCTAATTTTCGCAGTTTATATCTGATTCCCAATTAACATTGTGGCACAATGAAAACTAACGTTCATTATGACATGAAAGAGAAAAGTAAATACAGATAGAACAGTTTGTTGGGTGTATAACTACGCAACTTTTATATTATGCTAATCACAGTTGATATAATTATATAGTTCCAGACAATATTATTGAATTGCTTGTATAAACTAAATTGATTCTCTTCTAACATATACATAGGGGTTATATTTACAAAAGTTGGTCCCACAGTTAAGAAACTTTTAGAGTTTTAGAGTTCACGGTCTAAAACTTTTAGAGCTTCCTAAATGCTGCCACAGTTAGCAAAACAAGTTTTTATATTTATGAAACCTCCTCTGCTCTTGGTAAAATTAGAGAAAGACGGAAAAGGGCATTATTGCAGTTTTTGTACTTAATTTTATTCTGGTTTCTGTGAATGCGTATTTTGAGCCGTTTTAGTCAAATGAATTACTTACATACGATGTCATTAATAGGGAACTCTGCACTTCAAACATTTTCTTATTTATGCTTAGTACTTTGTATTATGTAACATTATATTCTGTCAATTTGTTTCTTGTTATGTATGGAGAAAAGTAAAACATTGCTTTGCATTTTACATGCAATGACGTTCTGGTATCCAAAGCCTAACCCCATTGGGAGCCTCTAGAAGGTACTCCCCACCCCTTTCTCAATATCAAGAGTTATATAATTCTTATTCGAAATTATCGCTATCATTTCCACTAATCTTTTGACAGAGGACTAAAGGTTGAAGCCTGTACCCTATACTATTTCTTGTTGCTTGTCAAAGTAGCCCCATCACTTTCCTTTGACTATATAAGTCTATTTAAAGTATCCTTTTAATAACGCCCCTTCTGTAAAAGGGGCGCTTTTGCTGAATATTAAATCAGCTTATATTTTCATTACGTCCTAAGATAAAGGAGGCATAAAGATTGAATGAAGAGAAATCCTGACAAATTACAGCCTATCCCCATCGAAACCTATATATAAGAAGTTACACGACTAATTATCTTATTGATTACATTTCTGCAAATTCTGCTACACTGTAAAACCACTTCAATACTCATTGTTCTCTTGGATAAGAAATAGAAGACCCTACTCTAGTGGTTACATTAGCATTTGGAACATCAAAGCCTTTCCCAATGGGAGCCCCCATGGCATTTCTAGTACACGAGCACACATCAAAGTATATTATTGTTCGTAACATAGACATATTCTTTCATTTAGATGGGTATTGGTACATTTTCCACTATCTTCTTGCAATGTAATACTAAATATGAGGTTCCATTGGAAAATGTGCTTTTACTATACATTAGCTAGCCATGGTAACTATTAAAAAGTAAGAGGAATGCTTTTGGCCCCAAAGGGGATTTAAAAAGTGTATTATGGAAAGGAGTGGGAAACCATGAAGGTATACGCTCTGTACCATGAATTTTCTACATGCAACCTGTGAAATGATGCCTCCTATATTTATCTAATATGTAATATAATATGTAGAATTATGGGGGGGGGGGTACTTCGACAGGCACACGATGTTGGATATGTTTCAATGTGCCGGATTTTCTCTACCTGTAACTTGCAGACAGGCAGAGTGACCCCTCTATGTTTTTTAAAAAATCAATAAAAAAAAATGGAAGTGACTTTTCCATGTAGAAAAAAATGACGTTTGTCCCAATTGAGAGTTCCAAAAGGACGCTGGTTCAAACATAGAGTCAAATTCGGAATGAGATGTGATACTTTCGACAGGCAGGCTCCTTTGTAGAATAGGATGTAATTAACTTATAACATGAAATCGACAGAGCAACGCCACCTCTATCTATTAAACAGAGGTTCGGTAAAACTAAAATTTGCTTTATTAGGTGTTAAAGATGCCTTTTTGCCACCGTGGGGGCTACAAAAACATGAAATATTTCCATATAGTCAAAATATAGAAAGAGATTGGGAACTAGCTCCCTTAGAAGTAGGCTTTAATTTGCCAGAATTTCTTATTTACATATTGCCTGTGCACTAGAACAATGCCTCCTCCAAGGCACTGTGAACGATTTTAACAGGGGGTGCTGATGTAAATTTGAAAAGCAAAAAAAGGTTCAATGTAAAATTTTGGTCCCAAGAAATTTAACAAGCAAATAAACAAAAAGGAATGCACTACAAAATGAAGGTTATTTTGGTAACGTTGTTTTTTTTTCGTTTTGTCACATCTGCCGGAATTCCAGGGGGTGCTGTCTATGGAGGATAATACACGCAGCTACCCCCCCCCCCCGAAAATCTTGCGGGTGCTTCAGCCCCCGCTTCCCAGGGCCAGGGCCTCTATATAATGTAGATGCTGCCTTTAATAAGTGCCCTTTTCCAGATGAGGGCTTCATTTAGACGATATTCTAAATATATATTGTCAAAACAAAATAAAGGGTTGGGCAACTTCGACAGGCCACCGTTATCATGGTCATGTACACGAACTTATTTTATGCAATATAAAACAATGCCTTCTATGTTGTTTTTTCCAAGAGGAGAACGTAAAGCGGCTTTACTGTGTAGTAGAAATGCATCTTTCTTCCGACTGGGCTCTAAAAATATCTAAATTCAACATAGAGTGGAATCAATAAAGGGGTTTCAGCAGTTAAGAGCTTACGTGTGGCTGTTCTTCAATGTACCACAGCTCCTCTACATGTCACTTGTAGAGTATTCTATTCCAAGATATCAATACAAACAAAAATAATCTTTTGAGAGTTCTAAAGACAATAAATTATTTTTAAATACATAAAACCAAAAAGGAAGGGGTATCCTAGGCATGCTCCTGTTGGGTTATAGCCTTTACTATAATAATAATAATAATAAATATTAATAGAAAAATATAAATATAAAAGTTGCTTTATTATACAAAGAAACGCCATTTGCCTTGCCGGTGGATTTAAAACACGATATTTTTTTTTAATTCAGTGTCGAAATATGGAGGGGATGGGGTAAATTCGGAGGGCTCCCGTGGGCGTAGGCTGAAATAAACCAAAAACTTTCTTCAGGAAACATGTTGACTGATGTCTCATACATATGTCTTTTCTAATTCGATAATACAAGTCAAACTGGTTTTGTAAAGTAGCAGGAATGCCGGGGGAATGCAGTTTTGCCACTTCGGGGTCTCCAAAAGATAGATATTTTAATACAGTTAAAATATGGATTGAGGTGGGGGTACATTCGTCATGATTCATGTGTTTACATTTTTGAAGTGCCAGAGCTTCATTGAAGCAGTAACCTGCAAAGGAATGTCTCCTGTAAATTTTCCAAGAGAAACAAATTAGAAACAAATAAAACAAATGGTGTTTTACCGATACCGAAATGCATTTTGCCCGTATATACCATAGATTACGGTGTGGCAGACACACCAACAAAAGCGATACGAGAAGCCGATGCAAGCTATTATGAGGCGCCGAATGTACCAATATTATATAGAACAATTATTTGTTATATAATCATTATTTATTAAATAATAACTATTATTTATATATAATTTACATTTTATTTGTAAATAACTACTATTATATAAAATATAATTTCTAATTATTTATATATAATTCCAAGTAATACTTCATTATTTGTAAATAATAATAGTTCGACATTCCATTATTTATAAATAATGATTATTTGTTTTTCATTATTTATAAATAATGATTACTTGTTTTTCATTATTTACAAATAATGATTATTTGTTTTTCATTATTTATAAATAATTATTATTTGTTTTTCATTATTTATAAATAATGATTATTTGTTTTTCATTATTTACAAATAATGATTATTTGTTTTTCATTATTTATAAATAATGATTATTTGTTTTTCATTATTTACAAATAATGATTATTTGTTTTTCATTATTTATAAATAATGATTATTTGTTTTTCATTATTTATAAATAATTTGTTGAGTTTTCCATTATTTATAAATAATGATTATTTGTTAAATAATGAAAACGTCTACTTCATTATTTATAAATAATCATTATTTAATGTTCGAGTTTTCCATTATTTATAAATAAAGATTATTTGTTAAATAATGAAATATCTACTTCATTATTTATAAATAATAATTTTGTTTCAATATCCCATTATTTATAAATAATCATTATTTATAAACAATTTTTACAGTTTGCCATTATATACAAATAACCATTATTTATTAAATAATGCCATTATTTATTAAATAATGCCATTATTTATTAAATAATGTCATTATTTATTAAATAATGGAAAACTCGCTATTAACATGCAAATATGGGACCGCCCATGATATGAATATTCATGATGCGATTTCCTTTTTCGTGATTTTTCTTCACAAATTTTTGTCCATTTCCTCTTCATAATGACATTTCTTGAAGCAATTTTCTAGGGATAGTGTCTGATTGTAATATTCTTCATTTTCTATATAACTTCGTCTTCGTAGAAATATCAAAAAGTGTAATTTTATACGATTTTTCCTACAGTTCACAATCCCCATAGGCGCGCGTGTACTGTAGGGACAACCGGTGAATCGACGGAGTGCTCTTCATCGAAATACTACGTTGGTTGGTCCCCGGAAGTGGCGGGCGGAATTTAGCCCGAATCCTCGATGGAAGTCGATCAAGTGCATATGAGCTGAGAGAGTGAAATATCAGTGTACTGTACAGGCCCTTCTACTTTTTATAAATATTTCTTGTTGCTTTTTTTTAAGTTAATTTTTCCTGGTGTAGAGATAAGTTTCAGTTCTAATAATGCACTTCAAATACATTTTGGAGTGTCTGTTTGAGGCGTTTGGGGCGATTTCACCCTGTCCCCAAAATGCTCGCAACGACAATACGAGGGCATGATGACCCCTAAATTTTTAAAAACTTATTTTTCTATTGAAAATTATCACAAAATTCACCAAAAGTGTGCACGAAAGCCTTCGTATTTCACTTTTAAAACTCCAAAAAGTGCCCAAATGACAAGCTTGGTCGCTTCGCTGTGTCGCTTTCAACTTGAGAACGTTTACGCGTCTGCTTCCCCCCCCCCCCTCCTCCGAAAGAAATTCTGTATACGGCCATGCTCTAAAGAGCCTGGCACATTGATCTAGGTATACTTCCATTTTCATTATTTTTATCTCATTATCAACATGGCCTTACGCAGAATTTTTTCCAGGGGGGCCGGGGCCGGAGCATGACGCGCGTAAACTTTCTCAAAAAAATCTTGAAAGCGAGACAGCCACGGGACCAAGCCCAAATGACAAGCTTGGTCGCTTCGCTGTCTCGCTTTCAACTTGAGAACGTTTACGCGCGTCTGCCCCCACCCCCCGAAAGAAATTCTGTGAACGGCCATGCTCAAAAGAGCATATGGCACATTGATTTATATGTACTTTTCATTTTCATTATTTTTATCACATTATCATCATGGCCTTACATAGAATTTTTACCGGGGGGGGGGGGGGGGGGAGCAGCTAGGACGCGCGTAAAGTTTCTCAAAAAAATCTTGAAAGCGAGACAGCGACGCGACCAAGCTCAAATGACAAGCTTGGTCGCTTCGCTTTTTCAAGATTTTTATGAGAAAGTTTACGCGCGTCCTAGCTGCTCCCCCCCCCCCCCCCGGTAAAAATTCTGTGTAAGGCCATGATGATAATGTGATAAAAATAATGAAAATGAAAAGTACATATAAATCAATGTGCCATATGCTCTTTTGAGCATGGCCGTTCACAGAATTTCTTTCGGGGGGTGGGGGCAGACGCGCGTAAACGTTCTCAAGTTGAAAGCGAGACAGCGAAGCGACCAAGCTTGTCATTTGGGCTTGGTCCCGTGGCTGTCTCGCTTTCAAGATTTTTTTGAGAAAGTTTACGCGCGTCATGCTCCGGCCCCGGCCCCCCTGGAAAAAATTCTGCGTAAGGCCATGTTGATAATGAGATAAAAATAATGAAAATGGAAGTATACATAAATCAATGTGCCAGGCTCTTTAGAGCATGGCCGTATACAGAATTTCTTTCGGAGGAGGGGGGGGGGGAAGCAGACGCGTAAACGTTCTCAAGTTGAAAGCGAGACAGCGAAGCGACCAAGCTTGTCATTTGGGCTTGGTCCCGTGGCTGTCTCGCTTTCAAGATTTTATGGCCGTATACAGAATCATTCTTTCGGAGGAGGGGGGGGGGGGAAGCAGACGCGTAAACGTTCTCAAGTTGAAAGCGACACAGCGAAGCGACCAAGCTTGTCATTTGGGCACTTTTTGGAGTTTTAAAAGTGAAATACGAAGGCTTTCGTGCACACTTTTGGTGAATTTTGTGATAATTTTCAATAGAAAAATAAGTTTTTAAAAATTTAGGGGTCATCATGCCCCCGTATTGTCGTTGCGAGCATTTTGGGGCCAGGGTGAAATCGCCCCAAACGCCTCAAACAGACACTCCAAAATGTATTTGAAGTGCATTATTAGAACTGAAACTTATCTCTACACCAGGAAAAATTAACTTAAAAAAAAGCAACAAGAAATATTTATAAAAAGTAGAAGGGCCTGTACAAGTACACTGATATTTCGGTTACAGCCCGATAGACCGCGGGTCCGATAGACCGCGGGTCCGATAGTCCGCGGGTCCGATAGACCGCGGGTCCGATAGACCGCGGGTCCGATAGACCGCGGGTCCGATAGTCCGCGGGTCCGATAGACCGCGGGTCCGATAGACCGCGGGTCCGATAGTCCGCGGGTCCGATAGACCGCGGGTCCGACAGTCCGCGGTGTGTGTAAAATTATGGTCAGGATATAGTGAGATCCAATGCCATCAAGAGGTCAAAAGGCCAATGATACGAGTCCATTGGGGTTCTATAACGATGACCCAAAGGACAATCGCCCCCTGACATCTACTTCAAGGAAAATATTATCCCCATATTTTTATCGTCAGGGACTGTTACCCCCCCCCCCCCCGGAAATTTACCCTCTAGACGCCATACGGAGCCTCTAAAATGCCATCGACTTGACGACATGGCGAGATATTTTATCTTGCCAAGTCGACTTAAATAAGTTACATGTCAACATAGCGATATATCGGGATTCTCGCCGGGACTTGTACACTTCATATCTCGCCATGTGGACATATCGACTTGACAAGATAGAATATATCGCTATGTCGAAATAATAAGCGTATTAATTACTTAGGCGGCGGAAGCGGGGGGGGGGGACCTTTCCCCCCTAAATTTGAGGTGGGGGACGGCCCCCCTAGATTTTTAGTTGAGAACCTTTTTTTTTGCTTGTCAATTTGTTTTCTACGTCCCCCCCCCCTAAATTGAGGTGGACCCCCCCTAAAATCTTTTTGTCCCCCCCCCTAATTTTGGTTGATAACCTTTTTTTTCTTGTCAAAAAATTTTGGTGGTCCTTCCTATAAATTTTGGTTGACTTGCTTGTCAAATTTTTTACCTGTGTCCATCCCAAAATTTCAGGTGGACCCCCCTAATTTTTTTGCCTTCCGCCGCCAATGATTAATTAAGACATGGCAAGATGGCATTTTCAAGGCTCCGTACTAGGGATAATTATCCGGGGTAATTGTCTGGAGGGTAAATTTCCGGGGGGGGGGTATCAGTCCCCGGCGGTAAAAATATGGGGATAATATTTTCCTTGAAGTAGTTGTCAGGGGGTGACTGCCCTAATTGGGTTATTGTTATAGAACCCAGGCGCGGATCCAGGATTTCGTGGGGAAGGGGGGGGGGGGCCAAATTTGACCTGATTTTTGGCGCCAATATGTGTATTTTTCGAAAAAAAAGCGCCCACTCCCTCCCGGGAAGCCTAAATTAAGTGCCTTAAATTGATTTTGAATTATCTTATAATCACATTAAAAAAAATAAAGACCACTTTTTTTATGTGTTCTTGAAAAAAAAATCCATAAATATATAATGTAATATCAATGGGAGCGCGAAGCACGAGTGATTTTTTTTTTTTTTTGGGGGGGGGGTTCAATTTGGTTTAACTTCTAACCAGAGTAGGCCCTACCAGAATATTGTGTGAACGGGAGCTGTAGTTTCTGTACTGTTGTGTTAGAATACCCTTCAATAATATTAATGATAACCTCTTGGGAATAATGCAATATCGAAGCAATCGACTAATTCTCCTCATCAGTGGCGTATTTATTCAGCATGGGTGCACGGGGGGGGGGGGGTGGCGAGGGCACCGAGTTAAAAAAAATAAATGAAATGGGGGGGGGTAGACGTCAAAGAAAATCTGAGGTTTCATTCTTAAAAACAAATTGAGGTATCTCACAAGGCCTAAATAAATAATGAGAACGCGAAGCGCGATCTTTTTTTAAATAGATTTTTCATGCATTACATCCTGAAAGCCTAAGTCAGGGGCGGACCCAGCTTCCGCCAATAGGGTGAGGGGCCATTGTTTCACCCATATTTTTCCCGATCGGCCGCTCAAAGTTGATTTTTTTGTGTGTTTCTTTGAAGGGGTTGTCCCAGTGCCGTAATGAGCCAACAATTTCGAGGGGGCTCGATATGGTGTATCGCATAAAATTAATAAGAAGTTGCCAGTGAGCGAAGCGAGCAAGCAAATATCCTGACATTTTTATTACAAAAATACAAGGTTGTGATAGATTTTGACATAATATTTGGAAAATAATATTATATTTCATCCTAATCCCTTTCCTTTTCTCTCTATTTTTTCTTAGTCTTGATTCTCTCTATTTTTTTAACAGTCATTTCCTAGCTTTACTTTATAAGCAACATAAATGTGTAATAATCTCTTAAGCCCTATGTAATCTAAAAATGAAATTTCATGTATTTTGTCCTGAAAATTGAACATTTTGGGCAATGTTTGTGAACCTGAACAGGACGCGTATGTAACTAGATAATTACCACGAGCGCGAAGCGCGAGCAGAAATGTTAAATATTCGTTCTGGCCTGGTCGAAAAGGGACCAGTTAAGGATGTTTTGCAGTTAGCCATTAAGACGATACACATTTCAACGATTAAATAATGCGAGCGCGAAGCGCGAGCTGAACATTTTTGATATTCCAACCTAAAAAGATGAGATTTCAAATCCCCCAATAGGACATTCGATTCATGTTTGTCAATCATGAAAAAGGATGGGTAATTTTTGGTATCTCCCTACAATAATAATGCGAGCGCAAAGCGCGAGCTGAACATTTTTGATATTCCAACCTAAAAAGATGAGATTTCAAATCCCCCAATGGGACATTCGATTCATGTTTGTCAATCATGAAAAAGGATGGGTAATTTTTGGTATCTCCCTACAATAATAATGCGAGCGCAAAGCGCGAGCTGAACATTTTTGATATTCCAACCTAAAAAGATGAGATTTCAAATCCCCCAATGGGACATTCGATTCATGTTTGTCAATCATGAAAAAGGATGGGTAATTTTTGGTATCTCCCTACAATAATAATGCGAGCGCAAAGCGCGAGCAGAAAATTTTGGATATTCTGATTTGAAACTGGATAATTTTAGCACGTTTTTAATAAGATCAAGATGCGTATCTCAAAAAACATGCGTGCACGTGTTCTAGAGTTAGACAGAATCCTGGCAATCTGAATACATTTCATTCTTCATCATAAAAATCAATAATGCGAGCGCAGAGCCCGAGCTGAAATAACATTTGAAATTCCGATATGAAAAGAGTCAATTTAAGCACTGTTTACAGCACTGTGTATATAGGGAAATTTGATAGCACTATATAAATAATGCGAGCGCGAAGCGGGAGCTGATATTTTATTATTTATTTGACCTAGGATCGAGACATTTTAGGCCTAAGGACATTTTGTCATCATATAAGAATGATGACTATCTTCTATTTTTTTTCCTAAAACTTGTTGATATTTATTTCTGAAAAAGGGACAATTTAGTTATTATGAATTCATACAAATCTTATTTCATATTTATTAATCTGTTAAGCCTAATGAGTGTGTGAAATTTGTTGACAGTGCATGAGGCCTGAAAACTGGATATTTTAAGTATTTTTGTAATCATAAATAGGATTCATTGGTTGATATATTTTTAGCAAATAATGCGAGCGCAAATTGCGATCCGGAATTTTTTAATGGGGGGATTTAAGTAGTTTGTTATAGAATTAATATATAGGTATACATAACTCACCAATCAAAATGCGAGCGCGCAGCGCTAGCTCATAGGCCTTTATTATTTTTTTTACAATCGAGACACCTGAAAAGGTATATTTAGAGAATCTTATATGAAATATAAAAAGACAATAGGTAGGCCTACTTGGCAAATAGTGCGAGCGCACAAAATGTTGCAAATGTTGATTCAAACCATAAAACGGACATTTTCCAGAGCACTTAAAGACATAAATTGGTAAATAAAACAAAATAATGAAAGGTCAATGTCCGAGCTGATTTTTTTTTGTATATTGATATCAAAACTTGATATTTTAAACTACATATCAGCCTATTGAGCAAGATATGTATCTCATTGAACAGGCAATGCGAGCGCGATGCGCGAGCGAAACTTTAATATAGTGACATTAAATATTTTTAAAAATTGTTTTCCAAGTCTTCTCCTGACCTTATTTTATTCACTCGTCTTCCTCCTTTTATGTTTTGTCTTCTTTTTTCTCCTTTCTTTCCCCCTTTTTTTTCTTTCCCCGTTTTTCACAATTTATTTGCTCTGTCAATAGGGGGGGGGGGGGAGGTTGCCCTCGGGCCGCCTCAATCCGCCTATGTTAGTAGTTGTTATGATGAACACGATGCATATCTATTAAGAAATGAATGCGACCGCGAAGCGCTAGCTGAAAACTTTTATAATGATGAAATGAAAAATACATTTTCAGTTGTCAGGTTAGAATATCAAATATTTTCAGCTTGTGCTTCTCGTTCGCATAAAAATTGTAAGGTCGGGATGCGTATATAACTAAACAATGTATTGATGCCAGCGCGAAGCGCGAGCTCAATTTTTTATATACTGACTTAAGAAGGACTAAGGTATAATTCCTATTCTAATTGCTTGTCCCTTTTCTCTTCCTTTTTTCTGTTTCTTACCCCTTTTTTGCGCCACCATGGGGGGGGGGGGGGCAAAATCTTTGCCCCCTAGATCGGCCTATGTATGTTGACTTGAAAAACACTAACACTTACATGTGGGATTGAAGCAGAGGATGAATACCTCGTTAATCAAATATTGCGAGCGCGTAGCGCGAGCTGAATTTGATAATAACCCTTTTTGTGACCCTGAACAGTGTATCTTTCTCGCTAAACAGACTTAAAACTCGAAAACATTGTTTTTTCTGTTATCGTAAAAACGAAATATTTTAATTCAGCCGCATTAATTTAAGTTTTTTGGGCAGGACATATATTTCACTATAAACAGGCAATACGAGCAATGTTGCACCCCCGGTCGAAAATGAATTTGCATGAAGCCCCCTATTAAAGTTCAAGGTCAATTTGGCGCCCTCGGTTGAACATAAACTTGGCGCCCCCATGTGAAATATAACTTTGTCCTCCCTCCCCCTCTCTGAAACATGTATTTGACGCATTATGGTCAAAATTCAAATTAGCGCTCCCCAAGTTCGAACATCAATTTGGTGCCCCGCTAGATCATGTAGATCGAACATCAATTCAGCGCCCCATAGTTCGAACGTCATTTTGGCGCCATCAAATCGACGTCCAGGTCAACATCTCCCTCTTCCGTTTCCCATCTCCTTTTCTTTCTTTTTCTTTCTCTTATCCTCATTTCCCTTCCTTCCTTTCTCTTTCTTTCTCCCTCTTCTTTTCCCCCTTTTCTTCTCTTTCCCCCCATCTTTTCTTTCCCCCTTTTCTTCTCTTTTTCTGTCTTTTCTTTCCCTCTTTTCCTCTCTCTCTTTTCTCGTTTTTCCTCTCTTCCCCCTTACTCTCTCTTTTTTCTTCTCTTTTCCTCTCTTCTTCTCTCTCTCTCTTTTCTTATCTTTCTTCCCATCTTCCTCTCTCTTTAAATATTATTATCTTCCTCTTTTTTTCTTCTTCTTTTCCCCCTTTTCCTTATTCTGTTCTTTTCTTTCTTTTCCCTCTTCCACTTTTTTCTCTTTCTCCCTTTACTTCTCCCTTTTTCTTTTTCTTTCCTTTCCCTCTTTTTTCTCTTTTAATATTTTTTTCTTCTCTCCCTCCCCTTCCTCCCTCTCTCTCTCTTTCTTCTCTACTTTTCCCCTCTTCCTCTCTCTCTCTTTTTCTTATCTTTCTTCCCATCTTCCTCTCTATTTAAATATTCTTCTCTTCCTTCCTCTTTTTTTCTTCTTTTTCCTCCTTTTCCTTTCTCCTTTCTTTTCTTCTTTTCCTTTTCCCTCCTCTTTTTTTACTCTTCTTTCCCCTTTTCTTCTCCATTTTTTTCTTTGTCTTTCCTTTCCCCTTTTTCTTATCTTTTTTTCTTCTCTTCCTTTCTCCTTCTTACTCTTTTTTCTATTCTCTTCTTTTCCCATCTTCCTCTTTTTTTTATTCTCTCCCTTTTCCCCTCTTCCCCCCTCTTTTTTGAGCTGGGGGTGAGGGGGGTGAGGCAGTTCCCCCTCGGCCCCTTATGGATCCGCACCTGATAGAACCCCATGGCTTCGTATCATTTGACCTTTGGACCTCTCGATGACATTTGATATATCTGATCATAATTTTACACACACTGTGGACTATCGGACCCGCGGTCTATCGGACCCGCGGACTATCGGACCCGCGGTCTATCGGACCCGCGGTCTAACGGACCCGCGGTCTATCGGACCCGCGGTCTATCGGGATGTCCCCGATATTTCACTCTCTCAGCTCATATGCACTTGATCGACTTCCATCGAGGATTCGGGCTAAATTCCGCCCGCCACTTCCGGGGACCAACCAACGTAGTATTTCGATGAAGAGCACTCCGTCGATTCACCGGTTGTCCCTACAGTACACGCGCGCCTATGGGGATTGTGAACTGTAGGAAAAATCGTATAAAATTACACTTTTTGATATTTCTACGAAGACGAAGTTATATAGAAAATGTAGAATATTACAATCAGACCATATCCCTCGAAAATTGCTTCAAGAAATGTCATTATGAAGAGGAAATGGACAAAAATTTGTGAAGAAAAATCACGAAAAAGGAAATCGCATCATGAATATTCATATCATGGGCGGTCCCACATTTGCATGTTATAGCGAGTTTTCCATTATTTAATAAATAATGGCATTATTTAATAAATAATGGCATTATTTAATAAATAATGGTTATTTGTATATAATGGCAAACTGTAAAAATTGTTTATAAATAATGATTATTTATAAATAATGGGATATTGAAACAAAATTATTATTTATAAATAATGAAGTAGATATTTCATTATTTAACAAATAATCTTTATTTATAAATAATGGAAAACTCGAACATTAAATAATGATTATTTATAAATAATGAAGTAGACGTTTTCATTATTTAACAATATTCATTATTTATAAATAATGGAAAACTCAACAAATTATTTATAAATAATGAAAAACAAATAATCATTATTTATAAATAATGAAAAACAAATAATCATTATTTGTAAATAATGAAAAACAAATAATCATTATTTATAAATAATGAAAAACAAATAATCATTATTTATAAATAATGAAAAACAAATAATCATTATTTATAAATAATGAAAAACAAATAATCATTATTTGTAAATAATGAAAAACAAATAATCATTATTTATAAATAATGAAAAACAAATAATAATTATTTATAAATAATGAAAAACAAATAATCATTATTTGTAAATAATGAAAAACAAGTAATCATTATTTATAAATAATGAAAAACAAATAATCATTATTTATAAATAATGAAAAACAAATAATCATTATTTATAAATAATGGAATGTCGAACTATTATTATTTACAAATAATGAAGTATTACTTGGAATTATATATAAATAATTAGAAATGATATTTTATATAATAGTAGTTATTTACAAATAAAATGTAAATTATATATAAATAATAGTTATTATTTAATAAATAATGATTATATAACAAATAATTGTTCTATATAATATTGGTACATTCGGCGCCTCATAAGCTATTGTGTTAGGATTGTGTTATCTCAAATGACATACCATTGATCGCTTGTCGGATTCGTTAGTGTGACTAGATATAGAGGTTTGTTTTGTATGGAACGCGGAAAGGCTAAAATTTGATCACTGTCACTTTTGATTTGATGGACCTCCGTACCAGCCATCATCAAATCAAGTGCAGCCATCAGTAAATCAAAAGTGGCCATCATCATATCAATTTTCAGCATCATATCCCTCTGTACCAGCCATCATCAAATCAGTTTCTAACATCAAATCAATGTTGTCCTTTCGGCGTTCCTGATGTGCGCGCCAAAAGGACACCTGTAAGTTGATGGCAGCCACTTTTTATTTGATGACGGTTACTTTTGACTTGATGACGGCCACTTTTTACTTGCTCTTTATTTGATGACGGTTACTTTTGACTTCATGACGGCCACTTTTGACTTGATGGCGGCTGCTTTTGATTCGATGATGGCTGCTTTTGATTTGATGATGGCTGCTTTTGATTCGATAGTGGCCACTTTTGATTTGATGATGGCTGCTTCTGATTTGATGATGGTTGCTTTTGATTCGATAGTGGCCACTTTTGAACTGATGATGGCCACTTTAGATTTGATGATGGTCACTTTCAATTTATTTATCGCTTTTCATTTGATGGTCACTTTTTGTTTGATGGTCACTTTTTATTTGATCACTTAATTTGATGGTCACTTTTTATTTGATGGTCACTTTTTATTTGATGGTCACTTTTCATTTGATGGTCACTTTTCATTTGATGGTCGCTTTTAATTTGATGGGCACCTTTTATTTGATGATCACTTATTTGATGGTCACTTTTAATTTGATGGTCACTTTTAATTTGATGGTCACTTTTAATTTGATCATCAATTTTTATTTGATGGTCACTTTTAATTTGATGGTCGCTTTTTATTTAATGGTCACTTTTTATTTGATGGTCACTTTAAATTTGATGGTCACTTTTTATTTGATGGTCATTTTTAATTTGATGCTCAGTTTTTATTTGATGGTCACTTTTAATTTGATGGTCGCTTTTTTGTTGCTCACTTTTTATTTGATGGTCACTTTTAATTTGATGGTCACTTTTTATTTGATCATCACTTTTTATCTGATCATCACTTCTTTGACGGTCACTTTTTATTTGATCGTCACTTCTTCTTTGATGGTCACTGTACATTTGATCATCGCTTTTCATTTGATCATCACAATTTCAGTTGATGGTTTCGGCATTCCATACATGGTCGATTTATATTTGATGGTCACTTTTCATTTGATCGTCGCTTTTTATTTGATCGTCACTTTTCATTTGGTCGTCGCTTTTCAGAGTACGTGCGCATAAACGTGTCGCAGTGAGCACTGAGCAGATCCATGGATAAAATAGCGCAGCTTGGTATCAGTTGAACGCGCGCGTGCTGCTCGATGTGCTACCATATGTATATGCTGTGTACACTTCGAACCATAGACAAATAAATACGTATAGACTGAAAGGTAGCACCCGCGGAAAAGCCTCATTTAAATAACATTTGCATATAACGTACAGATACTCCATAGAAGCTCCATGGTGATAAGCGTATTTTTTACCACTTTCGGCCACACCCCCTGGGAGACATTTGAACCGAATCCTAAGCCCATTTGCATATTGCTAATGAATCATTTATTTTTTCTTTTCGTACTCGCAAGATACTGTGATTTGATTGGACCTTACCTTATGAATAATGTATTTTTCTATTGAAATTCGTACGTCATAATTTGACCCCATCGTCACTTCCGCTTAATTAAAGGCTGAAAGATGACGTCACCCGCACAGAAGAAGATTATATCCTTGAAAGATTTTCGGTGAGTACTGTCAGATTAACGCTGAATTTTAATTCATTTACAAAAATAAATCAAAAGATCTAATGTTATATGGATCTTGAGAAGTCTGGGTACAACATGAATTAATTTGTGTTTATAAAAAGTGAATAATTAGGAAGCAAACGACTTGCGAAAACTCAAAACTATTTCCATCGTCGTGAGCTAAAAATGTAGGCTAGATTACATGTAAATCTCCATCTGCTACCATTTGAGACCTCGTATTAATTATCACGCCAGACTTTTGGGCGAGAGTTAATTTCTCTGAAATTTCGACGCCTACCGAGATCTCGGCAGGCATAAGCGCATGGAAAGAACTAACCCACGGGGCTCCGGCCCGCGTGCCGAACAACAACAACAACCCCTGGGTTAGGAAAGAACTAGATATAGTCCCTTTAACGTTTAGGCTAGACGTTGTCTGGGATCTATCGCGCATCCATATTGACTCTATAGAAAGACATTCACTCCATTAACCCGTTCCCTTCTTTGAATTCACATGCTTGATTTTTTAATTTTATAAAGATGTTTCATTTCCCAAAGGCAAAGTCCAAACTTATTTATAGTTCTTTTCATGTTTTTTTTTTATTTTTCTAAACTTGAAAGTTAATAATAGGCCTACAGTAGTAGGGCCTACAGGTCTTGGCTAAAGCTAAAAGAAAACTTTTCTACCTCTTATCCTATCTATTCTCTAGCTTAGGTTTATAGACCTAGACTAAACTTACTTATATAGGCCTACAAGGCTACAACAAAGCGACCTCCTGTATAATCTATATA
Source organism: Lytechinus pictus (assembly GCF_037042905.1). Taxonomy (NCBI): domain Eukaryota; kingdom Metazoa; phylum Echinodermata; class Echinoidea; order Temnopleuroida; family Toxopneustidae; genus Lytechinus; species Lytechinus pictus. Next base: position 24,485,210 of record NC_087246.1, read on the forward strand.
GGCCTAGCCCTAGGGCTAGGCCTAGTATTATTTCAGTCACTAAGTCAGGGTCTAAGTTAAGGATTTATTTATTGGAGGTTAGCTTTTGTTTGGCCTAACGTGTAGATTTTTCATCGGGGCATTTGTCGTCAGAGCAAATGTCATGAAACCATTAAAAAAACCCTGGGTCAAGACAGCTTTAGTTTAGATCTAACACTTGTATGATAATATGATTCAATAACATTGAAATTTCGCAGAATGGTAGGTTTAACAAAAATGAAATTTAAATCTACTTTTGATGTAGATCTAGATCTACTTACATTTAGTTCCAGATCTATGTACGCCAGAGTCTGTGATTAGATCTAGATATATACGCTATAGTCCAAGTGTTATGTGTTTTAATTTTTTTTTACAATAGCTTGTATTGCTGACATTTCTGTCTGTGTGTATGTTCTATTCAACAGACATAGAACATGATGCTGCTTCACATCCTCTTTTAGAGACTCGAGGATTACAAGACCGAATTAAGCTGCAGGACCCTCCTGATTCATAAAGGTAAAAAAAAAACAATAATCATCCTATCTATCAAACTGAATGACTTCATGTATTTACAGACCAAATGACTTTATCCAAAAATGAGTCCAGATGTCAATGATTTCATTGTCCTAAAAGCGTTATATTAAAATCCATTTCAAATTTCAATACCCATGTTCAATAATTTACAAGATAATAACTCTTTTTAGTGTCAATACACAAATCAATTTCTTTGAAAATTTGCTAACTCATAGATTTTGGCATCATTGGCATCTGGAGTCATTAATTTTAGCCATGCCTTATTTCGGTGCAAATCAAAATCTACATCTCTGCAAAAAATACATATCTATCTAAATATGAATATGGTATCAAATTATTTGGGAGAATATACTGATTCTAGTGTTATATAATTATTATGTGTTCATGACATATTTTTACATTAAATTGGGGTTTTGTGAGGTGTCCTTTTTTTTTGGGGGGGGGGGGGGGCTCACATGGTAGACCAAGATATAAGTTGTATTGACTAAATGAAAATAAAATCAGCTCAGAGACTAGGCTGGAGTCGTATTGACAGGCTCCATTTTAATTTTCACCTGTCATGTTTTCAGGGGACAATTAATATCACCTACCGGTAGATCTAGCTTGTCAAAATTAAATAAGAAAATCAGAATATACTAGGCTAAGCAAGTGGAAAATCATATGTAATCAACTTATTTGCTTCCTACCCACTCATGAATTCTTCAATCCACACCAGATTTTGTAAAGGTGACTCATTCGGCTTGTGGTTTCATTAAACTTTTATACATATTTTTTAATTTTTTTAATTTTTTTATGATGGCTTGATTGAATTGCTAACATTTCTGTCGTTTTTTTTTTTTTCAACAGATATGGAACATGACTCTGCTTCACATCCTCTGTTTTAGAGACTCAAGAAATACAAGACCAAATTAAGGGTTTGCTTTTTAATTCCAATAATAATTTTCTGGAGGAAGAATTAGGGAATAATGCATTGACAATATGCCAAACATCCTATATCAAACTGAATTACTGCATGTATTTACAATAGAGTGTTGTAACCGCCCCCCCCCCCCCCACACTACTGACCAAACAAAACCCATAAACAATTTAAGAGGGATACGGTTATTTTAGGGGTAATTATACTTGCTGATTGTAGCAGTAGTTTTTACAATTATGGATGTAGATAATGATAATGTTTATAATAATAATACTTAGAATAATAAATTTATTACAATGACATAACAGGAATGATAAATAAAAATTCAGCAATACAATATGTACATGAAATTGTGTAACAATTTTGGCAATGAAGAATGTTTAACAAAAATAATGATCAATGAATTCGGGGGGGGGGGGGGCATGTGACATTGCATCTGTGTTTGTGAGGACAGTAGTCTCTTTCAGATGGGAACGAGTTCTGATCAAAATTTGATCTTTAAACTCAAGAGGAAAATAATTGTTACCTGATTTATGTATTTGGAATAAAATGAATTGAAATAATAATTTTGTCATTGTCACTGAATTAACAAGTCTTCTATAATTCTTTTTAGCTGAGAGTTTAGGTGAATCAAGTTATTTCAGGAGACACTGGAAGTACTAGTAGAATTAATGGACGAGCAATAGTGAACAAGCAGCATAAATTTAAGAGTAATGAGACCTACATTTTGCAGCCATGGATCAAGGTTGGAGGGGTGGTAGTTGCAGGTTTTCTCTGTAAAAATCACCCCCATTAAAAAACATAACAAATAATATATAAAGATATTTTTAAAAAATGAATAAATTTGAAAATAAAATAGAAAACAATCCTTTTGAGAACCAGGACCTTTAAGGTGGAGGGCAAAAGACCCCCCCCCCCCCTTAAAGAATGTTTGATCCATGGCTGTTATGTAGATGTGATAGAGAATTTCTAAATATATATTTTTTTTTTAATGAGAAAGATACATGGGTGATTTCATGTTTGCTGTTGAACTTTTGGTGTGGCGTCTTACAAGTTTTACATCATCATTACAGCACCAAAATTACAATCAAATTGATTCATAGATTCATCTCACTTGATGTTGAGCTATTAATGTGATTTGGATTATTTTTGTAAACTCACATTAGGTTTTGGAGGAAGGAAGAACTAAATTGTGCTACGAACACCAACGCCAAAGTTGGAATCACCCAGTGTATTTTCTTTTTTTTATGAATTGCGAGAAGAGCTGAGAGGTGGAAAATATAAGAGAAAGAGTTGTGTGTGTGGTTTAATAATGAGAGTGCGATATGGCAAAGAGAGAGCTGAAGAGAGATTAAAAGAATAGATAATATATTATAATAATAATGTGAAGGGGCATAGGGTGCACAAGAGAGTGGACAGAGCCAATTGACAATTTACCCACAAGGAGAAACCATAAAGGGCCATTTTATTCTTTATTTATTTTGAGAGGAGGCGGGGATAAATGAGGGAGAAACAATTTATAAAGAGTGGGGAAGAGGAATAAGATGAATAGAGATGACTTAAAGACAAAAATTAGGCCAATCAGAGTGTGTGTGTGTGTGGGGGGGGGGGCAAAGCCGATCAGTGCGCCCCCCCCCCAATTTGACAGGCTCAATTAAAAATTGTAATGTAAAGTGTGTCCCCCTTCTGAAAGTGAAGACCCCCCTTTTTTTTGCTTTTCAAATTTTTCCTTGAGAAAATGTGCCCCCCTTTGGAAAAATCCTAGATCCGCCCTGCCTGAAACTGATGAAGTTTGGTAATGACATGTCACTTATCTGTGCTGTTAAAAAGAGTGAACACAAAGAAATTAGATTACCCCCCCCCCTGCAAAAAAAAAATTAAATGATCATTATCAATAATTGGAAAAGCTTAGCGTAAAAAACACACTATTAATTAATTACAGAAAATAAATAGGTTCTAATCAAATCCAATCCTATTTTCTAAAGAAATTTTGGATTCAGAATTTGTTTTTACTATATCATTACTAACGATTACACTGCGATGTGAAACATGCCTCTAGTGATTCTGATCTGGAGAACAGCAGAGAAAGGTCGTATTTTTTTTTTAGATGAAAGAACCAAATTACAAAACCAGTAAGTGAAACGTTCAAACTGAAATACATTGTTATTATTTATATTGGCGTATTGTTATTGTGATATAAACTAGTTCGTAAATATCTTCCCCTTTCATTTACACCGATGTTAAAAAGAAGATAAAAACAGGCTGATTCACCCCCCCCCCCCTCCCCCATCTCCAGGTTAAACAAGATTAAGAAAAGTGTCAGGCTGCGGTGCTAGTGTACGTTGCATGTAAACTGCATTCTATGCACGGATTGAAAAACGATGCATGCATGATGACTCATTGTAGTGAAGAACGCTGATTGGTCAATAGTAGTAAGAAGTAGATTAATCACGTGATGAATATATTAAATTTCATGAATAATTAACGCAAAGTTGACCTCGCTCAATGCGCATGCGTGACGCTGATCTCCACTTTCTGCTTTGTCATATAAAGAGTCTATTGGGATGTGTGGAGCAGCGAACTGATGAATTATTCATGCATATGCAAATGGGGGCTTAGGATTTGCCCAAATGTCTCCGACAAAATGGCGGAGCTTCGGGGGCCTGGTACATGAGGATTTGCTCAGTGCATGCTCACTGCGACACGTTTATGCGCACGTACTGTAAAAAGTGATGATCAAATGAAAAGCGACGACCAAATGAAAAGTGCCGATCAAATAAAAGCGACGATCAAATGAAAAGCGACCATCAAATATAAAGCGACCATGTATGGAATGCCGAAACCATCAACTTAAATTGTGATGATCAAATGAAAAGCGACGATCAAATGAAAAATGAGCATAAAATGAAAAGTGAGCATCAAATAAAAAGTAACCATCAAATAAAAAGTGATCATCAAATTTAAAGTAGCCATCAAATAAAAAATAACCATCAAATAAAAAGCGACCATCAAATTAAAAGTGAGCATCAAATAAAAAGTTAGCATCAAATAAAAAGTGACCATCAAATAAAAAGTGACCGTCAAAGAAGTGATGATCAAATAAAAAGTGATCATCTAATAAAAAGTGATCATCAAATAAAAAGTTAGCATCAAATAAAAAGTGACCATCAAATAAAAAGTGACCGTCAAAGAAGTGATGATCAAATAAAAAGTGATCATCTAATAAAAAGTGATCATCAAATAAAAAATGAGCATCAAATATAAAGTAACCATCAAATAAAAAGTGACCATCAAATAAAAAGTGACCAACAAATAAAAAGTGACCATCAAATAAAAAGTGACCAACAAAAAAGTGACCATCAAATTAAAAGTGACCATCAAATAAAAAGTGACCATCAAATAAAAAGCGACCATCAAATAAAAAGTGAGCATCAAATGAAAAGTGAGCATCAAATAAAAAGTGACCATCAAATAAAAAGTGACTGTCAAAGAAGTGATGATCAGATAAAAAGTGATGATCAAATTAAAAGTGACCATCAAATAAGAATTGATGATCAAATTAAAAGTGACCATCAAATTAAAAGTGACCATCAAATTAAAAGTGACCATCAAATAAGTGATCATCAAATAAAAGGTGCCCATCAAATTAAAAGCGACCATCAAATGAAAAGTGACCATCAAATGAAAAGTGACCATCAAATAAAAAGTGACCATCAAATAAAAAGTGACCATCAAATTAAGTGATCAAATAAAAAGTGACCATCAAACAAAAAGTGACCATCAAATAAAAAGTGACCATCAAATTAAGTGATCAAATAAAAAGTGACCATCAAACAAAAAGTGACCATCAAATGAAAAGCGATAAAAAAATTGAAAGTGACCATCATCAAATCTAAAGTGGCCATCATCAGTTCAAAAGTGGCCACTATCGAATCAAAAGCAACCATCATCAAATCAGAAGCAGCCATCATCAAATCAAAAGTGGCCACTATCGAATCAAAAGCAGCCATCATCAAATCAAAAGCAGCCATCATCGAATCAAAAGCAGCCGCCATCAAGTCAAAAGTGGCCGTCATGAAGTCAAAAGTAACCGTCATCAAATAAAAAGCAAGTAAAAAGTGGCCGTCATCAAGTCAAAAGTAACCGTCATCAAATAAAAAGTGGCCGTCATCAAGTCAAAAGTAACCGTCATCAAATAAAAAGTGGCTGCCATCAACTTACAGGTGTCCTTTTGGCGCGCACATCAGGAACGCCGAAAGGACAACATTGATTTGATGTTAGAAACTGATTTGATGATGGCTGGTACAGAGGGATATGATGCTGAAAATTGATATGATGATGGCCACTTTTGATTTACTGATGGCTGCACTTGATTTGATGATGGCTGGTACGGAGGTCCATCAAATCAAAAGTGACAGTGATCAAATTTTAGCCTTTCCGCGTTCCATAGTTTTGGTCTCGTTTTAGCGCAATATCACGTAATACATTTTGACATATTTTCCCTCTTCTAAGCAAATTAAGACACTAATACTGTCATGGAGCATATCGATGTTTTCGCTAATATATTCTCTTTCATGCAGAATGTTGATATTGTGCATTAATTGCTGTTATTTATAAAAACAGTTCAGGATTCATGAAAAAAATACTCTGTTTTAAATCATAATTTGCATAATTCATGTAAATTAGGTAATACTAAACAAGGATATCCCAATCATTCTATGACAATTTTCTTCCCTTTCTTACCCTAAGTCTTTATTTCCAATTTTAGGGCAGTTCTGGTTAAATATATATTCTTAAATACTTGTTTTTACTGTATCGACATAATATGCAAATTTATGCAAATTACTTGCTTATTTGCATAGATACAGCGTGTCTCTTTGGATGAATCTTTTTCTTTTGACTCAAGGAACATTTAAGCCAAGTGGGACATTTGTACTAAAAAATGCAGCGTTCAACCTCTTAAGTCTACTATAAATTCAAAACGTGATTCATTGAGCGTAATTTCGCCGGACAAAACCCCAACACAAAGCTTAGCAATGATCGTAAAACAAATTTTCACGATTGATTGCATCATGGTCCATGATTGCATTGACTACAATGTACAATCAATCGTAAAAATCAAGCGTGCTATTAATCGTTATGCTTTGTGTTACTTAGCCCTGGTCTAACCCCCTCTCATCAAAAACCAAGATCCGCTACTGTTCACTGTTGGGCCTTTTTTAATTGCTTTCAAATTTCTTGCATTTGTTTGGCTTAACCCAATCAGGGTTCCCAGCTTTTCAAGAAAACAAAATTCCCTGATTTTTCTCTGAAGAAGTTAAAAAAATCCCTGATAATTATTTAATCCCATTCCCAGTTTCTCATGCCTCTAAATTGTTGCAGTGAATTACATGTATTATTATTTTTTTTATTTTACGTGTAGGTCTATTGTTGTTTTTTGTAATTATAATACCAGTAGGCCTACTTGTACGGTAGTAAAAGAGGCTACACTAAAAAAAAACACCATAACATGTCGTTCAATGAATGTTGTTTTAATATACAACAAAATATAAGAGTCTGACTGATTATCATGCATTCGACTTTTGGGCCGATCAAAATTCCCTGATTTTGCCATGACTGGAAAAAACGTTAAAAAATCCCTGATTTCCTTGATGGGCTGGGAACCTTGCCAATCCATTTTAAGGAGGAGGCGAAGAGGTAGAACAAAAAACAGAATGAAGAGATGTATAAGATGAATGACTACTGTGGTGATAACTGATAAAGGTCCGCAAACGTAGATTATACTATGTTATTAAAACGTCTAATCCCCCAAATTGCATAACTATTGCTTATTTTCCATCAAGTTCAAGTATCGTCCGTGCATGCGGTGATGTAATGATTATGAGTATGATATAATTTTCATCATCATCTATATAATCGATATGTAGGCTTAATTATAAGAATTATATTTGATTAGAATAATTCATTTGATGAGCGACTATCTCGTCATCGATAGTCTTTCACGGTGCAGGTTTTGCGCCCACCAGCCCTACCCCGGCTCTACCCTTCCGGATCCTGGCGACATGTAGTAACTGATGCATGGTATTTATCTACTACGTACCATATTTGTTAATTCTAGATCAAATAAATAATAATGAATGATGTTATGTTAGAATAAATGGACATTAGACCAAGTGAGAATTAAACCAAATGAAAATTAGACCAAGTAACGATTAGCCCAACTGGGTATTAGACCAAGTGGCGATTAGACCAAGTGGTCATTAGACTAATTGGATATTAGACCAAATGGAAACTAGACTAAATGGAAATTAGACCAAGTGGAAATTAGACCAAACGGTCATTAGACCATGTGAAAATTAGACGAAATGAAATTTGGACCAAGTGGAAATTAGACCAAGGTGTTAGACCAACTGGAAATTAGACTAAATGGTTTTTGCCCAACTGCTCATTAGACGAATTGGATATTACAACCAAGTGGTCATTAGACTAATTGGATATTAGACCAAATGGAAACTAGACTAAATGGAAATTAGACCAAGTGGAAATTAGACCAAACGGTCATTAGACCATGTGAAAATTAGACGAAATGAAATTTGGACCAAGTGGAAATTAGACCAAGGTGTTAGACCAACTGGAAATTAGACTAAATGGTTTTTGCCCAACTGCTCATTAGACAAATTGGATATTAGACCAAGTGGGAATTAGACGAATTGGATATTAGACGAACTGGTTGTAGACGAAATGAGTTTAGACTATATGAAGTTGGACGAACTGATAAGGAGACAAAGTGGTATTAGACCATCCGATAATTCACCGATTGGGGCCTTGCCATAAATAAATCTACAGAGTAAAAGGCATGAATAACACATAAAAACATAGAAATCGTTATCCTTACCAGGTAATGAATAAAAAAGGGTAGTAAGGTTTATACAAAATAATTACACAGCTATCAAATGCAAAGTTAAAAACGTACAAAATACTTTTAGTATTAATGCAAATACACCAACACAGATAATATGATATCTTAGGTCAAGTTATTACTCAGATACATAATCAAAAAGTCACCTTGATTCATTTTGATTACTGAAATAATCCCTGTATACATGGTATAACGACACTACAGACTCACACACTCTTCCGACACCCGTCCTCATCAAGTCAAATTAACCCCTATGTTATAATTGATTTAGATTTCATTTGGAACATTCACCCCATGATATAGGGCATCGATATCACAGTATTAACATGTGACATAATCACATAATCAGAGAGTTATAAAAAATGATCAATCTATTTCGTCGTCGAAATTCTTTACAGACTCTAGCATGAATAGTGCACCTTTTACTTTCTTCTGCATATAATTAACATGATTTTTCCCATGTTAATTTGGAATCAAGAGTAACACCGAAATATTTACATTCATCTACTTTACATAATAGGGTATTATCTGAACATTATCATTTTCAATTTTATAGAGCCTTTGTTTGGTACCGTGAACAATGTTACTCGGTTTTATCAATATTTAAAGGTCAAGTCCACCCCGGCAAAATGTTGATTTGAATAAATAGAAAAAAATCAAACTAGTATAACACTGACTTTTTTTTTCAAAATCAGATGCAAAATAAGAAAGTTATGGCATTTTAAAGTTTTGCTTATTTTATCACAAAACAGTGATATGCACAACTCAATGACATGCAAATAAGTCAGTCGATGATGTCCATCACTCACTATTTCTTTATTTTTTTATTGTTGGAATTATACAATATTTCATTTTTTACAGATTTGATCATAGGGACCGACTTGACTGAATCATATAGTATTAAACAATGCTAATTCCACATGTTCAGGGAGGAATTAATCACTCTTTCACTTGACAATGAGGAGAAAATTAGAATATTCATATTTCGTATAATAAAATACAAAAGAAATTGTGAGTGGATGATGTCATCAGTCTCCTCATTTGCATACCAACCAGGATGTGCATATAACTGTTTTGTGAAATTAAGCGAAACTTTAAAATGTCATAACTTTTTTATTTTACATCCGAATTTGATGAAATTTTCAGTGTTATGCTTGTTGGATTTTTGTCTTATTATTCAAATCAATTTTTTGTTGGAGTGGACTTGTCCTTTAAATATAGTTTAATTTTAATCCATCATTCCCTTATATTTGCTAGGTCTTCATTCATCTTGCAACATAATTTCAGTGGGGCCTTTGAACAATAAGCCATCGTATCATCATCATATAACTTTACAATGTTTGAAAATGGACGGTAGATCATTAACAAATCACAGGAATGTGATATTTCACAAACTAGAAGAAAATATTTTCTTTTGTTTCTAAAATAATGTAAGCTGATATTCAATTACTCACGATTTGCATGTAGAATTAGATGCATTTGAAAAAAAGTACACATTAATCTATCTTGATGTGATAGTCACGCGATTCGTCACTTTTCAAGTAAACTATTGATAACGGCTTGGATGTACTGGAATAAAATAATCGTATCGTCAAATCATTCAAATGTGATTTGTTTAATCAAATAATTAATTCAATTTATTTAATATGATTTGTCCACTAATGATAGCCTTGTGTTTAACAACCACTGCACAGACTGCCATGACTGTGTAGGCGTAGAGTAAAGGATTCATGAAGACTTGGATGGGGTTTTTTTTTTGGGGGGGGGGATTAATTACTACCTTCAAATTTGGCTGAATGAATTACAAAATGTATCCTGAAATGTGATTTCTTTATTTGAATAAATCAATTATTATTGAGTTGCAACAAAGCGTGCAAACTATGTGCATTATTTTGTAAACATGTCAACGTATGATCCTAGTTTCAGACAGAATTACTGTAGCACAACAAGAAATAAATACCTCGAAATGTCTTAATTGTCATGTACCTGTGCGATTCTTGTCAGCGCATGGGGGCGCCATCGCTTGGTAATAAAAGCACAGAGATACGATCTTACGTATACGTAAGCTCCCGAAGGGAGCTTGAATAAAAGAAGTGTCAATGTGATTTTATGAATTATTGTCTCTATTTCCGTTCTTTTCTGTTTTATATTGTTGATGGAGTTGTTGTGATAGTCATACCAGGAAGGGTATTTTATAAAGCTTCCCTCCCTGATATGACATAATGCAAATGTTTAATTACACAATGTGCGATGATTGTCAGAGAAAGATTATGGCAAATGACAGTTATAAAATAGTTTATAAGATAATAGACTTTCCTCACCTGAGCTGTTGCAAATTAACCAGTGATGCAATCAAAATTAACTCGGATATCTCTCTCTCTCTCCACATTCAGTAGAACTAGATCACATAGTCAGCTTTAATTGGAACATGAATGCTCTCAAGTATGAGAGGGTATAGGTTCCACCTTTGTAACATAAAGAGTTTTCGCAACAGCGCAGCGGCTATACGCAGACGCTTTCTGGAACATAATAACTTCCTCCATGGCAATGAAGTCTTTGTCGAGGGTCGAGGCATCTTAACATCAGTTTCATCCTTGACAGTGTGTGGAGAAACGATATATTTGCCATTTCTCGTCAGCTCTGAAACGTTGGAGGAAACTGCGGCTGTCTCAATAATTAACTGACCCTTGACAAAGACTTCATTGTGCTTTGACTTGTATTTTCAAAGTATTTTCTGCGGAGTAAAATTCATTCCGCGTCGCTGAGCAAGAACTTGCCATTGTCAATTTGCTATGTACATTTCTGCTGAGTATGATGTCGTAATCACATTTTCATTATTGTTTGTCTTCATTAGATGTGAAATTCCCCCGTTTGGCAGCAGCGGCGTAACAGGGGTCGGTGGCCAGGGGGGGCAATAGCCAAAAATTTCCCGGTCATATCATGGAACAGGCAATGGCGTCATAAGGCAAAAAATTTGAGGGGGTGATATGGCGTATCGGGCAAATATATACATATATATAAAGCGAGCGAGCAAAAATTTTTGACATTTTTATTGCAAAAATCCATATTTGTGATAGATTTTGACATAATGTTAAAAAGATGATATCATAATTATTTCACCCTCCTCTCTTTCCTTTTTTTCTCTCTTTTTTGTACGCCACGGTGAACAGGATTTTTGTTATGATTGTGAGCATCAGGGCGAAGCTCTATATGCTCGAGGGGGCCGAGTATGGCGCTTCTGGCAAGAAGTAGCTTAATATAGGTCCCGAGCGAGCGAAGCGAGCGAGATAAAAAAATCACCTTTTCATGAGAATCTAACATGAAGATAGATTTTAACGCGATATTCAGAAAAACATAATACACTTTCCTTTCTTTCCTCATTTTTTTTTTTTTGTTGTAGAACTTTTTGGGGCCATGGTCCAAACTCATCCATATAACAGTGCTTTATGGGTGGGGTCCAGGGCATAGCCCCGGAACCTTTTGATATCAAAGCCATTTTAAACCTTACAGATGGCCACTTATTTTAATCAAATTGCGTGTATATTTATATAGCTTTAACACAACACATAAATTCAATACAGTTGGGTATCGAAATCATCCAAATATTGTGAGGGGCACACTATAGCAAATGTGGGAAAATTTGTAAAAAGTTGCCTGCGAGCGAAGCGAGCCAGAAAAAAAATAGCCTGTTAAAATGAAATTCTAATTATGTGATAGATTTTTACATCATTATAGCCAATATCATGTCATATATTTTTTTTCATTCATCTTATTTCACTGCCTCCTTTATTTTCTCTTATTTCCCCTTGGCTGTGGAACCAACCCCCAACCCCCGGTACGCCAGTGCTTCAACGTAAAGCTTAATGCAGGAAGGGTCCATATAGGGGCCCGTTATAGAACCCATTAAAGGTTACAGATGAAGAGCCCCCACTGCCCGGGGTCTTGACTCTTGGACAGAGCCTTTGGAGATTTAGCAAGTTTATGATAGACTTTCATACGACATTATGCTATATACCATCCATTTTTCTTCCCGCTCGTTATCTCAATCCTCGGCAGCCCGGTAGTGTACGTTATCTTGTCCCTATTCTTTATTTTCCAATTTAGATTTTGGCTAATTCCATTCTGCCTTTATTTCCCGATTTTGTTTGCCTTTTTGTCATTTTAATTTATTTCCCTGTCTTACTAATCATGCCAATGTATTTGTATATCGGGGCGAATTGTTCTTTCTCACTTGTTCTTTTTTCCTTCCTTTTCCCGTTATCTTTCTGTTTTCCCTTTTTTATGTTTTTTCTTAGTTTTCTTTTCCCTTTTCCTTTCCCTTTCCCCTTTTTTCTTTCCTTTCCCTTTCCCTTCCCTCCCCCTTTTTTCTTTTTCCCGTTTTTTTTTATTTTCCCGGTGAGCTCCGCCAGGGGGGGGGGCAGCTTGCCCCCCCCCCTGCCCCCCCGCCTGTTACGCCACTGTTTGGCAGTCTCAGCCTCGTTCTATATTGGTTATCGAAAGTCGTTGATTTGTGCAATAGATTACTCAATATAAGTCGCAAGCACCCATAGATAGACAGAAGAAATTGAATTTAAGTAATGTCGACCCCCCCTTAATGGTACAGGAAGCGATTAGAGATGTGAGTTTACAACCAGTAGAATTCACTAAACCCATTAGCACATGTTTGTTGGTAAAATGTATCAACTTAAAGCAGATGAATCTATCTCACAGATTCGAAACATATTTAGGTAATATAGTATACCAGTAAAAGTCACTGAAAATATATAGGTCGGGAATTAAAGGTTTAATATATGTACGTGTCCTAACTTAAACATCAACAGATTTAAGAGATCAGAAATTAACACCAGTAGAAAAATAGAAATACGAGAATTTCTCCCGCTAAATATTTTACTTCTTTTATATAAATCATTTATTTCATCATGATTTTATAAGGCAACATCGCTTGGGAAACTGGGAACAAAACACATCTAGACTCGATATCATTACTACAAAATTAAACTTTTAGACAATGCACAAAATCTCATTATCTAGCACACACAAATCCTAAATTAAAATCTTGAACTTTTAAAAAACATGAAAAATTACGATTTTGATAAATAATTGCAAATCGGAATACTCATGAATGGTATGAAAATAGTTTAGGTAACATACTTTGTGTTAGTTTATACTTGTATAAACTAACATTTAGGTAACATACTTTGTGTTAGTTTATACTTGTATAAACTAACACAAAGTATGTTACCTAAACTATTTTCATACCATGTTTACACAAAATCGTGATATTCATTCCTATATGACACGAGAAGTTCACTCAATTTTCATTTAGCATATCCAATCACAACCACAGCCACATAAATCTATATTCGCCACACAGGTCCAGACATTTGGCATTCTTTGCCAATGGATGTTAGAAACTCCTCTTTATTATCTTCATTTAAACAGCAGTTAAATGGGCAACTCCTGAAAGCTTATTATGTGCATAACTGTTCTTTACATACAAGCGCGTATAAGTAATAATTATAATAGAGCATGGTTTAGGTTGATTTAATACTTGTAATATTTCACCATCATTGATGGAAGTTTTTCTCCTTTTAGTATTGCATACAATTATTGTATGTATTCCTTCATTCTTTATTGATTCATATTTTTTTACGTGACCCAAATTAACAAGCACATTGCTTTTATGGGCATCCAATTTTCTGCATATGTATATATAATAATATCATCTGTATAATTATGCTTTGTAATGTTTGTTTGTATATTCATGATCAATTTAAATGGAAAATAAATAAATGAATTCAATTCCATTGAAAAAATAACGCAGGAACTAACGCTTTCTTTGCACTTCTTTCCAGCATTCTTCAATGGAATTCCCAAGGCTTACTATGGCATGGGCAAGTTTTTTTTTTAATCAGTTACAAACAGGAATATGAATATGATTTAATCTGTGTTCAAGATTATAGTTCACTTTGTAATCCAGAATGCCTTCTATGCAATAGGGAAGGTCAACGTAGAGGGGGTTGTGCAATATATATTGACAGTAGGATTAAGTACGAAGATCCACTCAATGATTCAAGTCTACAATTACAAGTTGACATCTATGTCGCTAATGAAAATTATATATCATCATTTTATTATGATACATGCAAAATACTAAACTAATCAATTTGAAACACATTACTTAAGAATGGTTAAATGTTAACGAATACAAAAAAAATAAGGCAGAAACCAAACGAGTTCTGCGGAAAGCGGAAAAAGAATATTGGCAAGCTTTTTGCAGAAGATTAGACATGCAGATTCATGCCATAGACAAAGATATGGTCAAGTGTAAACCGTTTAAATGACGTATCTGTAAAAAAAAATATGCATATATTGATTGAAAAGGTTAAGTCATTACTTCCTTACCAGCCAAGAGAAAAGAGATTTTCGGGAAATGTTTTCCAATCCTTATAGGATAGAAAAATAAAATAAACATTTCTTTCTACCAAAAGGAACATGTTATTTATAAACCTTTCTCGATGAATGAATTTGAGAAAGAAATTAAATGAAATAAATAGGCTGCTATACAGGAAAATATAATATTCCATATATCGTATATGAAAATATGCAAAAAATACAAAAGAAATTATGTTGAACATAATTATTGTAATCGGGGGATATCCCGAGTCCTATAAAAACACTCTAGCTTAGCGCCAATCTGGTAAGGACGCAAAAAACCGTTTCTGAAGGTAAATTATGTGCCCGATCAAGTGACTTGTTTTTGTTGAGATTTCTGTAATGCCAATTTAGACAAAAGAATTAATAATCAACAACTGGTAAGATCGATCCCCTTTTGCTCAACTGTCTGGGACCAACATTAATACTATCAAATCAAATTGAAGCTATACAAAACAGAGCAGCTCGATTTGTAACTGGGAACTCTATATTCTAGATATATCTATATCCAAAGAAGAAGGACTGAGAAGAACTAATTTCATTGTGAACCATTTCCTTTTTCACATTGAAATGATGCAAAAGATACTGAATTATGTGAGGAGAAGTGAGAAATCTTTGGATGAAGTCAACGGTGCGACAAGAACAAGAAGAAGAAGAATATACCAGGCACGTGCCCCCCCCCCCCTATACGCCAATTAGCTGCCTTCAACAACCTTTACATTCTCTGAACTAAAAGTTAGACCAACTGATCAACAAATAAATTTTAGTGAAAAGAAAAATAAATTTAGCAAGGCAACAATAGTCCAAACAACAGCAGCCTCCCATGCAGCCTGTAGTGTAGGCCCGGGGGGGGGGGGCACTTCCATTGACGATTGGATACCATGCGTGACCATGGGGTTTCGAGAGCTCCCCAAACAAGTATTATCCATGTTCTGAAAATGCACCCCTTTGCGTGTGAAACCCCCGGTGAAACCCTTTCTTTAACAAATATTGGAAACAAAACAGTACCCTTGACAAGTGACCACCTCGAATTGGACCCTAAACATGTAGTGTTGGGGAAAAAGTACATCTTTTTTTAAGTATTTTATTTTTATTCTTAATATACCCTCACAAATTATGGACCGTAAACACGTAGTTCTCCTATCTACCTTTTTTCACTGTATTAGTGTTTTTGACAACCTTATTACGTTACGTACGTAAAGTGCCATATCTTGAAAAAGAGATCCGTTTAACGTGTTTTTTTAATGGTAACTCATGGTAGGCCTATCCACTCGTCAATGGAAGTGCCCCCCCCCCCCCGACCTCCACAGACGTACGTACAGAAAAGAACTTGAACAATTTTCTTTTCTCATTTGAAAAGCAACACTACGGTATACCAGGTATACGGTACGACGCGACGCGACGGTACGACTCCGACGACGAGCAGTTGAACTTAAAATCATGATTACATTTCGTTCAGTAATCACTATCCTTGTGTTAGTCTCAACTCATACTCATACCGCTTCGGCAGTATTTGAGGGGCCTCCAGTGATTTTGAGTAAGCTTGAACATTAATTTCTTGCATAAATTACTAATTACCGTATCGGCGCGGCACTTGCCTGTTTCACCGTCCGGACGGACCGTACCGT
Source organism: Lytechinus pictus (assembly GCF_037042905.1). Classification (NCBI taxonomy): domain Eukaryota; kingdom Metazoa; phylum Echinodermata; class Echinoidea; order Temnopleuroida; family Toxopneustidae; genus Lytechinus; species Lytechinus pictus. The sequence goes on from NC_087246.1 coordinate 24,501,660, forward strand.
ATACCGGTGCGGTACATCTCGTGACTCGGACTTGGACACCTGCCAGGCTCCAGCCTGGGCTGGGGGCCGTTTCATAAAGCTGTTCGTATAAAGTTAAGGCGACTTTAAGAACGACTGGTGATCGCCAATGGTGTGTATCATTTACAACAAGAAAGGATCACCAGTCGCCCTTATTAACTTACGAACAGCTTTAGTTTATGAAACGCCCGCCAGCACTCGTCCATGTTTGACTAGTCACTAGTATTAGTAATATTAATTAAATTAAATTATATTACATGATCATGATGATGTAATAATAATTCAACTAATAATATTACTAGTCAAACATAATACGGCCTGCCGCTTATCGTCATCCAAGTCAATGGAGTGGGGACAAACTGTTGTTGTTTGTTGGAAATTAATGGCATGAATGGCGACCAGTGTCACCAGTATACTATACTCAACCTATACTCAACTTACCCGCCTTCTCCTATATATTTGTAGTGCATGGTATGTTGTAGACCTATATCCAAAATTTGAAAAATCTCTCAATGTTGCCACTTACCAGACAACCTATAGTGGTTCAATTTGTTCAGAAACTTCACAGGCATTTTACATGTAGCAGTTACGATTGTCATTATTTTTTTTCCCCTCTACAGTCCCAGGAGATGGCGGTTGTCAACTGGAGGCAACCTTGAACAGGTCAACAACTCTTCATCCATATATCTGCCAAAAAAAGAGTGGCCTTTTCACTCTATGGCTCAATCTAGATGAGTTTGTACCCTACTACTTTGACTGTTTCATTGATAATATGAAGTAAGAGTTTGATTTCTTTTTTATAACTACATGTATTATATGATGTCACAGTGCTCTGCTTTCTAATTATTGAACTAGAATCAAAATTGAATTATTTTCAAATTTTTAATAAACTTATAAGTTTTAAAACCCCCAAACCTGGTTGGTACTGTAGCCTGGTGGATATAATGCTTCAATAAAGTTTGACTGCTATCTTGTATGAACAATTTTCTAAGATTTTTTAAAAACACTTTTGAGGCAGACCATATGAGGGTAGTCTACAGTATAACACATGTTCATATAATCTACGAGCATTGTGCAATTTTCAGTGCAATGCCCGTAGAGTATTGACCATACAAGTCATGCTAGGCTGTGCAGAGATTGTATGAAAAGAGTGCAATACCATTGCAGTTGCCTTACAGTCCTCTCACCCTCTACCCAACATTTGTACAGAAATTGTATTTTCTATTGGATTGTGCATTGCCATCTATGACAGCTCTATGAACTATTGCAGAGTTTGTTTTCAGTAGTTATTACTGAAAATGAGAATACTGGTGGTTTCATGCAAAATGCTAATTTCTTAAAAGCTTCAGTTTTATGTGTTGTCGTATGGTATTTCTGTGAAAATACTGATTTTTTCACGAAAATACAGATTTTAAGCCTTTGAAATACTGAAATTTTCTTGATGAGGTTGTGAAATTCTCTTAGCATTGTATAGAAAGAGAATTGCTATCTCATTTGAGGGGGAATGTTGAATTGTATGTGATTACGCAACATGTTATTGTTGCTATGTTAGGTGGAAGGGAGATTTCGGGTTAGCTTTCATTCGCGGTCATCACACCATACAGGGCAGTAGCATATTTTTTTCCCCCAAGAATTCTTAAATCACAGAGATTTATAAAACCATATTTTAGCAGGTTAAACAATTATTTATTTCCGTTCAAATTACGGAAGTGGTTAATAAAAACATAGGTTGACTTTGGAGCTAATTTCTTTGTCTGCTCGATCGCCTTAATGGGGTCGGATAGGAATTTCAGAGAATTTTCCTTATTAGGTTTAGCTCTGTTTTCGCCTATCTCAGGGTCCATGATTTTGCTTGTTTATGCAAGCAAAATCTTAGTATAGTTATCAAGTTGAATGATAACTCAATTTCTAAAATTTGATAATTCAATATTCTGATTATTGTCATGATTGTTTCTTAATTCTAAATACGAAGGAATTTCACACGTAATCGGCCAGTGTAATTGACATACGACCAAGATCTCAAATATTGATGTTTCATGATTATGCAAGCATTATACATTTTATACATGAGAGCAACTTCAGAATATGTAATTTGACGATTACCAGTATAGTCTTCGTAATTCAAATCAGCATTCAAGCTGTGTTAGACGCTAGTTGTTGCATTATTTTTTGAGGTGTAATTATTTTGAGAAATGATCGTGTTATTTGTTTTGAGGTGTCGGTGACCGCACTCTCCCAAGAGTAAAACAATTATTAAACAAATTGATAACAAATATAACAATCAATTTTGTTTGCTTAAAAGAGCTGTTTGTGTGAAGAAATGAGACTGAAATGAGATTGGCATCTCTGCTAAATTGGCTTCGAAGTTCAGGTTTCTTTAAAAAAATCTGATTGAATCGTGAACATTTGATCAATTTATCAAACAAAATCATACAATCGGACGTTGTCTCTTTGTGGACATTGTATGCATGATATGGAATATGGTTGATATATAATGAGTTTACGGTCTCCATACTGTACATGTATATGCTCTACTTGTTCTCACAGTATTTAAAATTCTTCATATTAAGTACCCAGTATTCACCTTGAAGACCTTGTTCTACTTTATTTAATACATTTTTCAGACTAATCTATGATCCAAAGACAAGAACGAGTCAAGATACAGAGGGTGTCCATGTCTACATACCGGGTTTTGGAAATACAAGCACTGTGGAGTGGCTAGACCCAAGCAAGGTTTCTTACGGTAAATTATCATTATATCATTGATTTCATTTGAATTGAGAAGCTTCATAAAGGTGGTATGATACAGTTGTAATCAAAGAAAATGATTGACTGTTGTGTCTAGATCCGAGATACACCCAGAAGACCGTCAAATTTGGAGGTGGGAAAATAATGGTGTGGGCTACGTCAGATATGGTGATGCAAGAAAGATCTGCACAGTAGATGGGAACATTGACAGGAGTAAGTATCAACAGATTCTGACCTCCAGCTACATTCCCACCTAAAAGAAAGGACAGATTTTCCCGTAGGACGGAGCTCCTTGTCACCCTTTAGCTTCCACCAAGAAATTTGTTAAGCTCAAGAAGATCAAATGTCTTGAAAATAGGCCACCACAGTCTCCAGACATGATTGTTATTGAGCATGTATGGAGCAGAATGAAGGAGGACACATGGAAAACAAAGCCAAAGAATGTGGGGGAGTTGTGGAAGGCTTGTATGGCTAACTTTTATGCCATTCCTGGGGGGCGTTTCATGAAAGGACTTGTTGGACGTTTTATCCGACAAGTCCCATTTTATCCGACAGTTACCATAGGAACAGTGCCTCTCTGCCAATCAAAGTCACAGAAAGATGTCAGATCTGACAACTTGTCGGATGAAAATATTGATGAAACGCTCCCCTGATGCCTGTACATCAACCAACTGTACGACTCCCTCCCAAGACATATGGCAACTGTTATCAAGGCCAAAGGAAGTCAAATCAGATACTAAAGTTTTAATTCCTGGTGTTGCAGTCAGTTTGTTGTTGATATGATGTCAGAAATGAAGTTTGTTGATTCCGTCTGAATGATTTGTAAATTGCGACATGACTTTTGTCCAGCTAAAAATAGGCATATTTTACCTTATTATGTCACTGTTCTAATAAGGTTTGATTAAATGTTATATCACTGCTGCCAAATAATATTTGAATCATTAGAATTAATTTGAAACGTTTTTAATCAAAGATCAGAGGATTTTCGGTAAAGTTAGAAAGTGTTTACTTCATCAGAATCACCTCCGACAAGACTTGTGTCCATGACTGTATGTCAAAGGTGCTCTATGTTAAGCTAATGGCGCACCTCATTTATAATCACTAACAATTAAAATGAAATAATTGAATATTTTTCAGAATACTGACCCAGGTTGTGTACATGCATAATGATTTTATAAACCAGATGTTTGTGTGTTTTTAAGTAAGGTTCACCTTCACCTTCCCACAAACATCTTCCAGTTGATTGATTGATTGATTGCATTTATTCTTTTTCATTCCAAAATTTAACAAAAGTTACAATGTATAGCAAAACACAAAAATATAATATACAGAAATGAAAAAAGGGAACCCACTGGAAAGCAAAGCTTGTTATTATGGGTTCCCTGCAATAAATAGTTAATTAAAGTATATCTTTGATCAATGAAATTTAAATAAGGTTTATACAATGAAAAAGAATACTACTGGGGTCAAGCTTTTTATGCCTACTATGTTACAATTAACAAAAAAAATATTATATCATACCCCTGCTGTATAAAAAACCATGAGTTCTGGAGTGTGTGAACAGACAATCACTTGGACAAGACAGGACGAATAATAAAAACAAAACAAAAAACGAAAACAAAAAAGGCACACAAACCACAACAGAACAGGACAAGACAGCGAAAGAAAAAAAAAGGAAAAGAAACAAAACAAAACACACTACAAAACATAGACAAACAGGAAAATATGAAAAGCAGTTATTTGCATTTTGTATGTACTCTGTATGTATTTTTATAAAAAATAGTAAAAATATACGTCATCTATCTAGTAAACAATTTGCCTGTAAAACCTCTTTCTCATAAATTTACTCTTTTATTTTCTTTTGATATAGGTTCGTACTACACTCATCTTGTGGATTCACTGGTTGCTCAGGGTTACAAAAGAAATGTCAATATACGAGGAGCCCCTTATGATTTCAGGAAAGCCCCCAGTGAGTATACATCTTAAGCCCCCGTTCCACAATGCAGACGTTGCTACGATTCAATAAACATTCAGAACGGGTAGGATCGGGGAAAAATGCAGTAATAAAAATTGTCCAAATGAAGGGGGATTTAATTATGTCCAAGAAATACCTGATTACACTTATCCCACGACTGCACGCCGTGTCGTTGACGCTTTTCCCGCTTCCCCCATGATTCAAAATGGGCGTTTTCTAATCGGGGAGATCGGCATGAAAATTTAAACATTTTCAAATTTTTTGCCGACCTCTCTGATCTAAATATTAGGCCCGCTGTTACTCCGTCGTCACAACGTTGTTATGCTGCTCCGATTTCAACCGATTCCTGTTCCGCTCTCCAACGATCTAATGATCGGGGTTTGAGATCATGATAGCGGAATGGCCTTTTTATGGACATTCCCCAGTTATGTTTGTGCACATCCCTATCTGCGCATATTTTATTTGACGTAACAATAAGTGAACAGGTGAGGTATCAGCTAATTTTTCAGTCATCGGCACTCTAACAGGCAATGTGTTATTTTACAAAGCTATTAGCTGAAAATAATCTATGAACCAAATTTTTTTTGACGCCTCTACCTCTTCAAATAAATTACTATGTAGTTATGCGAATTGTGACGAATATGACCTTGAGTTTGACTCAAAGGGAAAGTGGTGTAGAATTTTCCTTTATGTAGATACAAGCCTTTTGTCTTTTTAAATGCACATTTGCTCCAACAAAAGTTCTGATAGTTATAAAACAAGAACATGAACCCAAAATTTGTACTGTTGTCACCTCTTTAGTATACATTTCTCGACAACCATGCAAAATTTGGTGAAAGTGACTTGGTTTTTAATAAAGTGCAGCATTTATTGTATTTGTTATATAAATTTTGAATTTTGTAGATATGTTTTTATCGTCTTTCACACCTTATTTTCAAAATTGAAGGTGCTGCTTCTCTTTAAAGAGCAGACAAATAGCAATATTAGTTGTTCTCTATCCAAAGTACCATTATTAAAGTTTGAACTATGATGTAAATTTTGGTGAAATTTAGATGGATTTTGACTGAGTATTAGAGGTATAAACTCAACATTGTGATCTCTTGGGGTGTAAAAATGCAAAATGATTTTATTGCCCATTTCTCGAGACCTTTCAAATGGGTGAAATTCTACGCTCCAGAGCAAAAAATCAAGCCCATGAACCCATGTTAATTTTTGCATATTGGGAATGTTTAGGTCCTAAAGTAACTCTGTGCAAAATTTGATGAAATGACATTGATTTTATTTTAACTGTGGAACGTCCTTAAAGGGATGGTCTGGGCTGAAAGTATGTATAGCTTAATAAATAGATTAGAATTCACTGAGCAAAACGCCGAAAATTTCATCAAAATTGGATAACAAATAACAAAGTTATTGAATTTTAAAGTTTAGCAATATTTTGTGAAAACAGTTGTCATGAATATTCATTAGATGGGCTGATGATGTCACATCTCCACTTGTTCTTTTGTATTTTATTATATGAAATTAGGTTTATTCAAATTTGTTCCTCCAAGAACTAAAAAAATTGGATTGACAACTGAATAGTGCATTAGATATTTATTGCTGCAACTTATTTCATTATAAGGGAGACATATTATTCACACAAGTATGAAATAATGAAAAAAATATGATTTTATATAATAACATAAGAAAACGGAAAGTGGAGATGTGACATCATCAGCCCACCTAATGAATATTCATGACGACTGTTTTTACAAAATACTGCTAAACCTTTAACTTCAATAACTTTATTATTTGTTATCCGATTTTGATGAAAGTTTCGGCATTTTGCTCAGTGAATTCTACTCTATGTATTTAGATATAAATATTTTCAGCCCGGACCATCCCTTTAATGGCTGTGTTTATCAACTAATGTTTATCAACTTATGTCTGAGTTAGAATTAGGGTATTTTTGCAGTGAATAAACACAAACCTCTATTTATTATGGGGTTCGGAAAGCCTCTATGAATCATGAAAGTTTGAGTGAGAAACACTTTTCTACAGGAGAGATAAACACAAACCTGGTTTGAAATATGTTTGAACAACAATTATCGTCACCCATTTCTGGTTCAAGAAAATGTGTGGGCCATGGTATACTGCCAGTCTAAAAAACAAAGAGCGTGGGCATTCCATGATCCCCCCTCCTCGGGTCAAATGATGCAATGCAGCTTTATGACTATGTGATAAGTTGATAAATGCAGCCCTTTTTTAAAGTGTTGGGAAAGGCATGCAAATAATTTCTTTGGAGCCAGAATGATTTCAAACCGAAACAAATTAATACGTTAAAGGTATTGTTTAACTTTGTGAGCAGCCGATTAAAAAAATTATCAAACCAAGATGAAACATGTGTACAAGTGCATGTATTAGAACTAATAAACCCTGAAAACAACCATTATTGAGAATGAAAAGCTAAAACTACAAGGCAAACCCCGATTTTTTAAATAGGTGTCTTATAGACACCTAAATAGTACACATAAGTGTATGGGATGAAATTAAGATGATGTTTTCGGTCACTATATATTTCAATTTTTGAAGCACTAAATAATGATTTTTGAACGCAATTTTTTCTGGGCTTCATTTTTGTAACTTATCACAGACACAGGTGACAAGTGTGACCTTCTAGCTCAGATTTTTTTAAAGTCAAACCAATGTTAACCAATCACTTTAAGTGAAACTGATTTTTTTATTGATAATCTTTAAACAAGTGAAATAAATCATTTAGGTAAAGATTCAGTGTAACTAATGTTTGAAATTAGTTATTGCAAATCTTTTCAAATGGGAGCAGTGATATTTAATATGCAAGTGGGTAACAAATGTCAAAGTTAACTTGATAAGGATTTGCTTGTCATGGCAATCATGATATTTATATAAAGAGTTGATTTTGGAGGTATAGTCTATAATCTAATCCATTCATTGATCTGTTAGTAAATTATGAAGGCACCCTGCTAAAAATTGAAGTATTTATTAAAAAGACACTATGTCACACAAACTTTGAAGAGTCCCATCTGAAGACCTTGAATTACCTCACATCAACCCAGCATTGTTATCTAGGATAAAACATTTTGATATATATAGCTTGATGATATATACACAACAAAAAAAGTAAGTCCCCCCTTAAACAAACATCAATAATTTCCAAACCAATGCGAGTTTTTAATATATTTTTACATGAGCATGTAGGTAATTTTATAAGCTACCCTCTGAGTAAACGTTATGGACGTATTTCACTTCATGCTTCAGTGAGCACCGTCAGAAGGCAAAAATGTCACTTTTCAAAAGTCACAAGCCAAATATCATGACTTTGATTCCATTTTATTGGAACTAATTTTACATTCTCATCATAAAAAATAGTCGGAAGGCTTGTAAAAGGTACTATCTAAAAGACGATACAACTTGTTTGGCTAAATTTCACGGTTGAATAAACACAAGTCCAAATTTGCTCTAATTTGATTTTTTACACATTTATATCAATAAAAATGATAGAATATGATGACAGTTATTTTTGGAAGAATTTCTTCAACAATATTCATCGTTTCACGGTTCAATGGACATTTATTGAAAACAAAAAAATTACCATTTTCAAATATCATAGGCAAGTATTGGTTCATTTTGGGAACTGAAAATGATCTTTTCTCAACTTTTTCGTTATGTTCATGACCAATTAACATGCTTCAGTGATTCAAACGCGTTTAATTAAATATCCACGCTTGAATGAACATGTGGAATGCGATTAGCTCTTTTTTACGTTATTGGAAAAAATGCAATTTGTTACTATGGATATCTGTCACAAACCTCCTTGCATAGTTCATTTGATTTGATTTTTATGAAAATCCCGATGTTTAATGCATCAGTGAGCACACAATATTCGAAAATTATGCAAATGAGAAGAAAGTTCAAGGCCTTGGCCCCACTCTGTGTCGTATCGAATGGTTATTTTGGTGTGCGCGCCTTTTGGATAGTGTTACTCTGAAGCCATGTACGAAGTTTCATGAAATAACTATTGGCAGAAGTAACAAAAACCGTCCATGAAACAAACCCTCATTTCATATTTGTTAAAATTTTGACTTCGTCTCTCATAGACTTGTGTACATTATGGGTGCACCTGTATAAGAATAAGTAACCCCTTATTCAATATAGTGGAACTTTTTTTCATGGCTGTCTTTAGCAATGTCATTTGGCAGTAATGTTTATCAACCTATGGGCAGAATTCTGTGCAAAAATGAAATCGATTTGTTTATTTATGGATGAGTGAGCACGCATCAAAGTGGGAAAATTGGTATTTTCAATGTCACAGACTCATTTTAAAGGGTAATAAAGTGAATATTGGGGGCAAATTTGGTTTCAAATTGCTATTGTTTTTATCATCCATCATTTCTATCACCACACACTTTCCGAACTTTAAACATTTTCATGGTTGAGCGAGCACATTCAAAAACTTAGGAATGAATACTCCTTATACTGCATAAATGTTTTCTTTTCCTAACAATTCCTCATGATCAGTTTAATCTATGGACAAATCAGTGGTGGGTCCAGAATTTTGAAATGGGGGAGGGGCCTATAATCGGGGAAGCCACCAACATTTTCAAATTTTAACATGATCTAACAAGTTGTAGAGGATACTACCATAAACCCCTATGATGATACGTCACGATACAGGGGCCGGGGAAGGGTTTTCAAAGTGGGAGGGGGGGGGCTGGCCATGCAAAAAATCACAATTGTATGGTCATTTTTACATTTTTGTACATGCTTTTGGAAAAAAGTGGGGGGGGGGGCTGAAGCTCCCCGCCCAGCCCACCCAACCCCCCCCCCCCCCCCGCTACCACGGCCCCTGTAATCATTGTGTTCACTCAACCATGAACATTATGATATCAAAATTGTGTGTGGAGTGGCTAAATGATGGATAGTAAAACAGCATAACACCATAAAATTCACCTATAGACAACATTTGCCCAACTTTGTATTTGCACAATCTGAAAAACGACTCTTGTGACTTTCAAAAATGGTCATTTTTAATTCAATCTTTAATTACTCATGCATGACTCAACCGATCAATCTTATTTTTCCCCAGGAGTTGTTTAATGAGTGTAGAAAACCACCTACAAAATATCATATCTCAAAATAATTCCGTTCAAAAGTTACAGCAATTTGATTTAGGGGGGACTTACTTTTTTTGTTGTGTATATATACCAAAATGTTGAATAATTTCTTATTAATATTTATCATGTTTGGACAATATTTACCAAGAAATAAAAAGATTTTGGTTTGCTTCCAGAGATAAAATGACCATCATGTTTTGTCAAAAAATCAAATTTACAATAAATGTATGATTTTTTGATGAAAGGGTATATGTAAACTGTATATCAGAGCCATCCTAATGTACAGTTGTGCTTAATAGTTAGTGAAACCCATCTATCACAAAATGCACTCCTTCATGCCGAGTATTAAATGCAGACAACAACACAACAATGTCAGGCGAGCCCAGAGAAACAAACTTTATTGATTATAATATTTTATCACCCGACTTCACAATGAAATATCTCAAGAATGGCAGAACATAAACACTCTGAATCTGTTCATTTTCTGGTGGGTTCACTAACATTTTAGCACCACTGTACATATACATGTAGGCCTCTGCTAGGATATTAACTGTGTTCTGAGTTCAGTGCCACTTTAAGTATAGAGTGATTTATGTTTTGTATTTGTTTACATATCTGGTATTATGCAGATGAAGGCGGTTCATATTTCTGGAGGTTACAGCAGCTTATAGAAGAAACCTACAAGGAGAATGGTCATGAGCCAGTGGTGCTAATATCTCACAGCCTAGGATGTCTCTATACTCTCTACTTCCTCAATCAGCAACCAAACTCCTGGAAGAGCCGTTATATCAGGGCGTGGGTTCCAATCTCGGGTCCGTACGCCGGCACAACCAAAGTCATGCGGGTTATATCATCAGGTGAGGGATTGTTGCTCTTTGTTACAGCTGTCCTTTGGTCATGACAATGCCCCTGTTCAAAATAAAGGGAGATTAAAGTCAGGATTAGCCCCTTTAGCTCAGGCAGGCAGTCATTCCCTGTTCAAATACACCAATACTGCAATGTGACAGTTATATTAGTGATGCACGTTTTATTTGTGTTTCTGTCCAGGTGATAATTTGAATGAGTATGTGGTATCAGCACTGACTGCCCGTAATGCTCAGCGTTCCTATCCCAGTTCCGTATTCCTACTGCCAAACAAAGACTACTGGAACCCTGAAGAAATGATCATTACTACACCTAAAGCCAACTACACAACAAGAAATTACACACAGCTATTCAAAGATTTGAATTATACTGTCGGGTTGGATCTTCTACAAGACACACAAGGGCTAGTGAAGGATATAAAAGCACCAGGTAAGAAAAAATGTGTTTAATTAATCCACTGTGTGATTTAGTGTTTGGTATTGGTGTTGAGAGTATGAACCTGTGCTTGTCTCAATGATAAGACACCTGTAATTCCTTTTTGTCTTAATGCTCATGATTACATATCCATGGAATATCAAAATGTATTGAAAATGAAAAAAAATACTCCCTGTGCTGTACGTTGTTAGATTTAGAGAGATATCACAAAAAGGAAAGAGCCAATCTTTAGAATACCACTTTGTGACAATCATAGTTGTGTCACATCTCGGGAATAAATGACATAATTATGACAAAAGTTACAACAGTTTTCTAGAATACCACCCCAGGATTGTCAAGCCTAGAAGGAAATTTATGTGGCGCATGGTTCTTCCTAATTTCTTTCTCTGGATCAATGTTGTACTTCTTTGCAAACTCTATCATCATACTCTATCGTCATTGGATTGTAGTTTGGATTATATCTTTGAGTGCGTCCAGGATATTTACATCATCTCTGGTGAAGCTCAAGAAGGATTTTTATTTTGACAAGACAGACATTCTTCATGAACATGATTTTTTTTCCCCCTCGTGTTAGGGGTTCTTTATTCATTCAATCGCCAACATGTATTATCATCCAGGGTCTTTGAGACAACATCCGAGATGTCGTCTAAAAGAATTTCATATTTAAACACATGCCATATAGAATAACTGTTGTATGGTTTACCTTGAATGAAGATGAACATGATAGCTACAAAGAAACATAGGGAAATAATTTTTTTAAGAAGCATGGGCCTGAACCTTCACATTTGAAATGGATGAGACTGCTTTCTTTAGCGAAGCAGTGATGCCATTATACAATGACCCTACTGCTTTTATATGGATTCAGCTCTGGCTGTCCAACATGTTTTTGAGAGAATCTGTAGTTGTAATGCTTTGATGATCCATTCTGAACTGAACCTCGATATACAGTAGCATGCCTCCTAGTGTTGCTTGTAAAGAAGACATACAGTTCCGCTATGACAGAGAACTTTTTCTGTGATGAGAGGACCGCATGTGCTCCACCACAGTATTACATCTGTGTTATTGGCAATGAATGCACAGGATTTCCTGTCAAGTTCCTCTGCCAATGCCGCCTGGGTACCGTATCTTGATCTAGACACATTGTATGCATAATCCTATGACTGGAAAACCCATTCATTTGGATCAAGATCACATTCTTCCAGCAACTGATGTCTCTGGCTTGCCCATGACCTGTTTTGTCTCTCGTTTCTTTCACCTGAAGAATACGTTCCTGTGTTTTCTCATCGCTGTCTATAATTCGTACTAACTAACAATGCCCAGTCTTTCCTTGTATGACCTATTTGGAGTTGTGTCTGTCATACCCGAGTACATAACCGCATCTTTCACTGCCGTCTATGTTTTTAAATGCTTGTTGTTGGCTAGGTGGAAACATAGGGCTATTGTATGCTGTATGTTATGGTCTAAGATGCTTCTCCTCCAGCCACTCCTCATCACTAACCGACCTAGCAACTGAGCTATCTGGTGACCATTTGATTCTCCCTCACCTAAAGTCAAGCCACAACCTCTGAAAGGAAGTCCTTGCTGGGTAAGCGTAGTTCAGCAATATCCTACAGGATACACACAGACTTCTTGTTGTTCAGTGATTCTTGTTTCTCTATGACCAAATTAGGACACTCTTATTCCAAGAAGTTCTTCAAATGTGCTGTCTGTTTTTAAACTGAAGGAAATTTTCAAGCGCTGACATATGAACTCTTCTGCTGACATATTCTTCATGACCATTTCACGTTATTTGTCCAAGAAGTTCTCCAAATGCGCTATTTGCTTCTTAAAATGAAAACAATTTCAGGTCCTGACTTGTGAGCTCAGCTGCTGAAATGTTCTTTAAACTAAACTACCCATTCTCTTGTGCCACTGTCTGATTACGTTTGATCCATGCTGGATAAGCTCATTTAGCCTTTGAAGTTTGCAGTAGATGATGATGTCTTATAAGTTATAATTGTTGTTTGCTGTCATCTTCAGATGTACCTGTATACGCTGCATATGGTGTGGATGTAGCTACTGAGGATAACTACACATACCCAGGAACAACATTCCCTGATGCACAACCAACGATATCACTGGGCCTGGGTGATGGAACCGTCAATTTGCGCAGTCTGAGAGCATTTAAAAAGTAAGTACAGTGAATGATTCAATGCAAACGGATCGTAGCTTGTAGCTTTGCTTGATGTCAGTGCCTGTGGGATTAAATATTGAGGATTTCGCACTCTCAAGGCCAACTTGTCGATTCAACTCAATTAGGGTCTATATTTCTAGACTAGTAATAATATATAACAATTTTTTTGTAAGGGATGGTGCCAGGGTTTTCTAATAGGGGTGACTTGAAGGAGACTCCAAGTTTGTTTTTCTCAAGTTTTGAAAAGGGGGTACATATGATTTACATACAAGACCCTGCGCACTCTTCAAATGTGTTCTCCCTGCTTTTTATTTCCTTTAATACCTGAAAAAAACAAGCAGGCATTACATTTGTCTTCTGTCATCTTCTCTCTTCTTTGTCCTTGCTCTGCTTTTTTCCTTTCCTGAAATATCAAGTGCCAAGCAGTAAGTTTTTTATATGCAGAATAGCTACTCTTCAGCATTTGAAGCAGCAAATTTGAAATCCAGTTTAAACACTGTCTAAGAAATACTGACCTTCAGATTGTTCAAGATTGCTAGAACCTTTTCTAATTAAGTAAATATGCTTTTTCTTTTACCATTTTCACCATAAAAGATGGCGTAATGAGCAATATCCAACAGTGATGTGGTACGAAGTCAGAGGGCCAACTGGAGAACACAGTGCCATCCTAGCAGAGAAATCAGTTTTCAGATTCATCATCAATGAAGTCTTGTTTCCTTTTGTCAAGACAAATTCTACAATTTCTGGGAAAAGAGAGAAAGACGGTCATAAAAAGAGTCCAAAGCTGACATGACAGAGCATGTGAGTAGACACTGCAGCTGCTTTTCAAATGTCTTCTTCCGATTAATAGCTAGGTAAACATTACTTATGGTATTAGGATACGTATGTGTTATGATAATGAGAAATATTAATGAATATGTATTATGAAATATTATTACCTGTACAAGTCATACTGTATTAGCAGATAAATAAATGTCATATTTCGCTCGCCACTTTCAATCCGAGACCAACGGGGTAATCATTTGCCGTGTTGCCCTCCCCGGGCTTTGCACATAGGAATCCTGTCCAAAAATAGAGGGCAATATTAGCTGTATTTCTGCTAGTGCGCTTGCGCAGGAGGAGCCGATTTTGATCGCTAATTTCAGTATATGAGAAATCTGGCTGGAACCAGTTTGTGAACCAACGCATTGTAGATAATGCGCGGCCACTGCATACACAAATCCAAGAGCAAGATTTCTATGTGTTAAGTGTATGTGCTTGCCGTGCATGATGCGCGACTGCAAGGTAACAATTTACGTCACAATTGCTTAGCATTGTGGAGCGTTGTGGCCCAGTGGATTAGTCTTCGGACTTTGAAACAGAGGGTCGTGGGTTAGAATCCCAGCCATGGCGTAATTTCCTTTGGCAAGAAATTTATCCACATTGTGCTGCACTCGACCCAGGTGAGGTAAATGGGTACCTGGCAGGAATTTATTCCTTGAAATGCCAACGTGCTGTAAAAGGCTGCGAGGCTAAAGCCAGGGGTTATAATATCCAATTAAGCGCCTAGGGACGCATTTGGCAGTGATATGCGCTACATAAGCATGTTGGTATTAGCAAGGATTACTTCGCTAAGTTTTTGAATAACCTGAAATCAGAAGTAGTGATAAGGAAACAGGCATATAAATTGTTCCAAATGATAGCTTGAATTACTCATTCTACAGTCTTAGGTAATAATGATGATATTGACTGGCTCTTCTTTCGGGAAACATCAAATATATTGCCCTTAAAACTAAAGAACCATATTGCCCGTGTGTAAAGACTGGGGCCAATATGATTCTGTTGCGGGCGACATATTTGATGTTCCCTTCAAGGCCAGTCAATATTATATAAATAGAATATTACACCAGTTATACTCCAGTAAAAAAATATCATATCTCAGAAATCTGGTAATAATGGAAAAATAACATAACTAATTTACTTATCTAAATAAGTGATATGAAACAAAGTTTTAGTTCAAATGCTGTGTCGGGATTTGCCCATTGCATTAGAAAACGGGAATTTCAACGATCTGAAATTGAAGGCCAAAGAGTAATGCTGTGTGAGAGACTGTATAATCTATAATATATGCCTTTTTTGTTTCCTCACATTTGTTTATGATCCAAAATTAGGTCACATGTGGCCTTATGGACAGTTAGAATAGTTTTATGATAATTTTTTTTTCCAGTTCAGAAAATACTTAGCAGTAATTAAGATTATTAGCTAGATATCATTGAAATATACTTGTAGTTGAGTTGGTAAAAATAAAAAATGCATACTTAGATGAATATTAAAGTGCTGACCATTAAACTGAACTTTGCTTGAATCACAAATTGAAGTTTTGGATTTACCCTGTATCATATTGGACTTGTTCTGTCTTCTGTGTAATATATTTATTTCAGTTATCTTGTGTAGCAATTATCTTTCTGGGAATTTTATTTTCAATGTACTGTGAACCTGGAATATCCAGAGGTCAGAGGTGTAAAACATTTTGCACAGGATTACAGTTGCAGTACAACCACACAAACATGCATTTCCCCCACCTTAATTGTTCATGAAAATTTTAAAAATGTTACTGTGTTTACCTCTGCTTAACATGCAAATTTTATCTTGTGAAAATGTTTACTTTTATGTTATTTTATGTTCATGTTATATATTCTTTGACCCATATTTTGGAGATCTATATTTTTATCTTTGTTTTTAATGTTTTAATTTTGTTTATATTTATCAATACTAGGTACTTGTACAGTGTTCCTACATTTCTTATTACATTCTAATCCTTAGGGATTGAATGGGAATATGTAGGCCTACTTTCTTTTGCATCTGTTCCAAGAAATGCTCAAAGCCAAATTATGCCAAATAGTTAACAGTTATATAAAAACAGTTAAGTATTTGAAATGGACAAAGGTACAAATTGTTCAAAAAGAAACTCTTGAATGGGATCCCCAACGTAATCTCTGTAGCGAAAAGTTGCTGAGTTCTGTCAAGGTACTTTAGTCAGTGGATGTAAGATGTATGCGCACCATGAAATTGGTCTATGTGTAAAAGTTATTAACCACAAGGCATTAAAAACCTACCTCTTAATATTGTACATCCACGGACCCAATAGGCGTTATAATTGACATAAACCAAAAAACATGTAGATGGCGCATGTTTTGGTTTGGACACTGGTTGCACAAATTTGGGTGTGGTGAGGTGACTGTATTTTACCAATTCATGTGTGCTACATGTATAACAAAGCCGAAAATTTCTCAAAGCCATACGTAGGTTGTTTGGGTTCTATCATTATTAATTTTGAATCATTACCGGTACTCAGTTATTTATTTTCAGATTATGAGTTCATTACTTCATTGTCAGATAGAATGAAGAACTTTACCAATGTGCATCTTGTGTAAAAGATTGATGTGATCTTAACTCTGGTTTTAATGGGTCCCAGACAGTTTGCCATATATTTATTCAAGTTTAGTGTGTCTTCATCAAAGCATTTGCCAATCATGGGATGAAATGGTCCAAAGTGATATGATACCATCTCTGTACAGTGTTCATAAAAATTTTATACTTTGACAATCCTATTAGATATTTGTAATATCCTGAAGCTTTTTCCACACTTATATATTAGTACAATTTTTTGCACAAGTCTGAAGACAAAAGTCTCTGTTTGAGTGAGCACCACATGCTTTTTTAAAAAATTCTTTAAAAATGACTTGCTCAGAAATTGTAAAAAAAAATTATGTGGATGAAAGTGGCCTTAAATCGTGAAGAGCACATGCACTTCAGCTAAGAAGGTTAATTTAAAGATTTTTTTTCTATACTACCTTTTTTTATGCCCAACACATTCTCTCAAGCCCTTCTGAAATTATATTCTTGTGTACAGTTGGCTGTATTAATTTTCTTAATTGTTAGATTTGGGAAACAAATTGTAACTTGACAGTATTTAAAGTCAACTCTGAATGTATGAAGTTGTAATTTCCTCAGGATGCATTCTTAGTGAAAATCTGAGCCATTGTTTGTAATCAAGAACAACTATAACAATGATTCATCTTTCCACTGCATTTGTGTAATGTTTATCATGGGGTTGATTATATTCACAACATCGCTCTTGCAGTTTATAGTCTGAGTGTTATTTACATGTATGTTGCTTACAAAAGATGATACTCATGCTGCATTATTTGATTATGTACATATTGGAGGGGCCACAGAACTGTGGGTGACGGAGGGGGGGGGGGGGGTGGTGGCTTCAGGTTTCTTTTGATAGCCATGTCCAAAAACATGAAAATTACCATTAAATTGTGATTTGATTGGGGATCAGATGATCAGATCCCCCCCCCCTTTCTAAATCGTCATGTGACCCCTGTATTATGTTTAATTTGAATAGTATATTTTTAAGTTCTGCATGTTTGTATATTTTCTATTTTATTTATGTATTGCATTGTGTATCATATCTATCAACATAAAGTGAGTTTCTTCTTCATCATCATCACCACCACTACCATTACATTATCAACATCATCCAAAACGTCATCATTTATCATCATTATTATTGTTTTGAAAAGCAATATTTGAGTTTAAATCCCCATTTGATTTTTGTTTAATAATTTTGTGCCTGCAATTTCAAATAAGTTGATATTAGTTCTGGGAGACCTTTTTCAGGAAATCATAAATTTTCCTGATTATGGTCCATACTTACACTGTAAAAACGCTGTTTAAAATTTTAAGCGCGTTGTTTAAGCCTGTCACTTTAACAACTACTGTTTAAACTTTTTAAACAACTGTTTAAACTTTTTAAACAAATTGTTTTAAAAGTTTAAACAATTACAACAAAGTTTAAACAACTTGTTGTTAGAGTGACAGGCTTAAACAACATTTGTTTTTTTTTTACTGTGTACCCACCTCTTCTTTTTATCTATATTCACCAGTAAATATTGTGTTTATCATTAACATAAGTTTTCTTGTGTGTATTACAATTCTTCATGATCACCTTACCATGTTCCATTATTGTATGTGCCTCTTCCGATTTATCAAAATTCAAAACAAAATGGGATATGAATTTGTACTCTGAATACTGCCCATGGTATAAAGCTATCCAGGGGCCGTATTCTGAAAATTGTCTTAAGAGAAATATTCTTGTATCTTCAGAGTTACAATAAAATCCGTATTCTGAAAATCCTTGTATATATGATTATGCTGCAAAGTGTCATGGCATTCTATTTTCCACTGCCTTTTTGGGTTCAGAAAGTACATCGTTTCATTTACAGTTCTACATGTAAAGATATGTACAGTGTATTTTCAAAATTAATCTTTGAAATTTTTCTACATTTTGATTTGAGATAAAGTGGAAAGTGTCTTTCCGTTTTCCTGATTTTGTGTTTATGTGAAGAATACAATAAATGTTTTTGAATGTTTTGAAACAGATACATGTATAATGCCATACTAATGATGTAAAAGTAAGTCTCATCATCATCATTGTCCATACAATTCAGAATTGTCAATTTTTTCTATTTGGGTTGCATTAATGATGATAACAATATTGATATGCATTTGTTTTAGTGGCATTTGCACTAATATTTTCATATGGACATTATAATGATGATTGATGAGCATTATTAAATCGTCATCAAAATTGATATTGAAAACTGTCTATTTATGATAAATACTAATGTATTGTATTGTATATCTTGAGATTAACAGGTTTGAATAATTGGTTATCCAGGAAAAAATATTAATTGATATGTTATATATTAACTTGGAAGGAATTTATTAAAAATCAATGAATATATGCTAAAACAATTGATTGAAATATATATGTAATTGCAGATTTGATATGCATTCCAGTGAAGTATTTAATTCATGGGAATATTCTCGTTATGATGTGTTAAATGCAATAGTGATAAAATCTACCAATCTTGTAATGCAGTGTATTATCTTGTTTATTTTCGCTTTCATGTTTTCTTAAACTAGGAAATGTCCCCTCCTCCCTCTTACCTATCTGTGCCATATCATTTTACTTAATGGCGCAGTCATATTTCCCCTACTGTGGCCGTACGGCGAGTCGAAAAGGGCCGTTTTAACATTTATTTTTGTTCATACCAGCTACATATGGGTGGTTTGAATAAAACCAGATAGAGCGGCTGTTTTCTACTCGCCTTACGGCCACAGTAGGGGAAATGTGACTGCAGCATAAGCAATTATGCTTTTCGATAACCCTCTGTTCATAGTTTACAGTCTTTCACCCATCCCTTTTTTACAATCTGTGTATACTATCCATCCAAAGTAACCCCTCCCCATCCCCTATTTCTCCACCTCGGAAATATAGAGAGTAGAGGGGAAGAGAGACAGACAGAGAGGGGGAGGGAAAGAGGAGAGACACAGAGAGGGGGAGAGAGAGGATTAGAAAGAGATGTGTGAGAGTGGAAGAAGTAAATACATGTTTTCACAATCACGCTGGATTATACCAGTTACCATGGTTACATTTGACTTTGTAACGACTGGAATATGAAGTACTGAAATATGTCCCCAAGGATTTTCACTACATTATTAACCAAAACTATCGATCAAATTAAAGGAAAATTTTTACCCTGCAAATATTCTTAAAAGAAAATTCATTCCACAGTTATGTTTGTGCGCATTATGATCTGCGCATAGTTTACACTCTGCGCGCTAACGTCACAATGGATGAACAGGTGATTAATTAGCTGCGGGTATGAGCTGATTTTTCTCATCTTCTGCACTTAAACTGCAGATCCGATGCGTTATTTCATGAAGCTAAAAAATGGAATTATTCCATGGACCATTCAAAAAAATATTCTCTACAATTTCAAAATACTTTACTCTGCAGTGCTGCCAAGAATCACGAATATTACCCCGAGTTTGAATAAATGGTAGAGTGGTTTTGATTTTTTCTTCACATAGATACTAAGCATTTGGCGCATTTTTGGTGTTTTAAAAAGCACATTTGCTTTAATAAAAATGCTGATAGTTTAAAAACAAGCATATGAACCCCTATTTTTTAATGTTTGTACCTCTTATGTATACCTTCCTCTACAACTCTGCAAATTGTGGTGAAAATGACATGGATTTTGAATAAAGTGCATCATTTATTGTACGTTTGTAGTTTGTTACTGAAATTTTACATTTTTTAGATTGGGATTTTGTTATCTTTTACGCCATTTTTGTCTCACCTGCATAGCAGAGTGAGACTATAGGCGCCGCTTTTCCGACGGCGGCGGCGACGGCGGCGGCGGCGTCAACACCAAATCTTAACCTGAGGTTAAGTTTTTGAAATGACAGCATAACTTAGAAAGTATATGGACCTAGTTCATGAAACTTGGCCATAAGGTTAATCAAGTATTACTGAACATCCTGCCTGAGTTTCATGTCACATGACTAAGGTCAAAGGTCATTTAGGGTCAATGAACTTAGACCATGTTGGGGGAATCAACATCAAAATCTTAACCTAAGGTTAAGTTTTTGAAATGTCATCATAACTTAGAAAATATATGGACCTAGTTCATGAAACTTATACATAAGGTTAATCAAGTATCACTGAACATCCTGCATGAGTTTCACGTCACATGACCAAGGTGAAAGGTCATTTAGGGTCAATGAACTTTGGCCGAATTGGGGGTATCTGTTGAATTACCATCATAACTTTGAAAGTTTATGGATCTGATTCATGAAACTTGGACATAATAGTAATCAAGTATTACTGAACATCCTGTGCAAGTTTCAGGTCACATGATCAAGGTCAAAGGTCATTTAGGGTCAATGAACTTTGGCCAAATTGGGGTATTTGTTGAATTACAGCCATAAATTTGAAAGTGTGTTGGTCTAGTTCATAAAACTTGGACATAATAGTAATCAAGTATCACTGAACATCCTGTGCGAGTTTCAGGTCACATGATCAAGGTCAAAGGTCATGTAAGGTCAAAGAACTTTGGCCACGTTGGGGGTATTTTTTGAATTGCCATCATATCTCTATAAGTGTATTGGTCTAGTTCATAAAACGTGGAAATAAGAGTAACCAAGTATCACTGAACATCTTGTGCGAGTTATAGTAGTTTTCAAAATCAGCACTGCTGCTATATTGAATCGCGTGATGCAGGTGAGACGGCCAGAGGCATTCCACTTGTTAAGAACTGACATTGCTGTTAAACTTAAAATTGCAAACAAATAGCACTATAAATAGATTCTCCATTCTAACGATTCAATTATTAACTCTTTTGCGAAATTTGATGACTTTTTCATGTATTTTGACTGAGTAATAGAGGTTTAAACTCATTGTAGTAATCTTGGGCGGTCTAAAAATGCCAAATTCTTTTGAATGCGCAATTCTTAAGAACATCAATTTGGGTGAACTTTGAAGCTCTACAGCAAAAAATCAAGCACATGGACCTATGTTATTTTTTGCATATTTCGAATATTAAGGTTCTAAAGTATCTATGTGCAAATTTTTGTGAAAATGACATGGATTTCATTTTAACTGTGGAACGTCCTTAATATACAAATGTTTCGACGTCCGTAAACGCGAATTCAACAAAAAAAAACTTTATTTTCTCATTTCTCCTTTTGGCCTGCCATATTTCAGTCTTTCGTCATTGCATATTGTGCACAATTTTACGAACGGCTTTAAATCTTGCAAGGAACCATGGTAACTTTGTCATCACGGAAACTTTCATAGTAACAGGGCTCAGCAGCCAAACGTATGCAAGGTTTCTAGGGTAATTAATATATACAATAATTGCAAAGTGACCATATAATTCTATTTGCGGAGTGGAATAATTTTGACACTGTATTTTTCGCATACATTCGTAATTCCGAAGCTTAGTTATTCCGAAGGTTCGTTATTCCGAAGGTTCGTATTTCCGAAAGTTCGTAATTCCGAAGGTTCGTTAGTCCGAAAACGAAATGAGGTTCGTAATTCCGAAGGTTCGTTAGTCCGAAAACTTCGGAACAACGAACCTTATTTCGTTTTCGGATTATCGAACCTTCGGAATAACGAACCATCGGAATAACGCCACAAATGTTCGGATTAACGAACCCTTTTACGTTTTCGGATTAACGAACATCGAGGTATAGGCAATTTACGTGTTTCGGAATTACGAACCTTCGGAATAACGAAGTGTAACCGTATTTTGTGTATAGCACGTGAGACTATTTTGCTAACATTTTTTTTAAAGGAAAGAAAGAAAGGATGAATGGACGACGTATGCCTTCATTAATAAATAGGCCTCACTGGCGTAAATCCCTGGGGAAGGGATGGAGGATATATCTCCCCACTTTTCGGAGAGTGGGGATGGCATGTACAATCATCCCCCTCCCCCACTTTTCAAGACAGAAACGATATTTTTTTATCAGCAAATGATTAATATTACTAAATAGGTTCATTATTGCGGAATGAAATAATCGCTAGATGGTATTCATTTGTCTCGCAATCTACTATGGTCAACAAGGAAATTCGTGATTAATATTGCTGGTGATAGGTGGATTCATCTTTATATGCGGACAAAGTGCTAAAATTTGCCCAATTTTGCATTCTAAGAATGCGAATACTCCGCTCCCGCGCTCATTCTATGAATATTTTGGCCATTGCAAATCCCTAAATTTTGCTTCTTGCACATGTTATCTGCTGCATCATGAGAGTATGGTTATGATAAGTCCATTTGTGAATTGTATACTCCGTTCATAGGAGACTTAAAACCAAATCAATTCCATTCTTTCATTCTCATCCCACCTTAAGTTTTCTTTAAACAAAATCTAGACAGTTTAATCCTACGTGTCCATTGCCCGCGATGTGATTATTGCACACCACTAGAAAGAGAGTTTTGCAAACAATCCTGTCTTCCAACTACTGACATTTTGCTCGCTCGCTTCACTCTCTTGCATATTGATATTTACTGTAATACATCACTTTACATCACCATAAATCTATAGCAATAGTTATTGGAGAAAATTGTTATATGCCTCTAACTAAACAATTAGTATAAAACACGGTTATATCCCAGCATACATAGCCACTGGTGTGGGGATGTCCCCCAAATTTTGAATTCACGCCAGTGATAGGCCTACAAAATGAATGAATGAAAGCATGGATGAATGAATGAATAAATAAATGAATGAATAGGTAATTGAACATGTTGAATAAAAAAAACCTAGACAAGTGAGTGGATGATGGGTGGTCGGAAGGAAGGAATAAATAATGAAATAAATAAATAAATAAATGTTTGGATGAGTGAATGACTGAATAATAGATTTTCTATAAATGAATGAACGAAGGAAGGAAGGAATGAATGTATGAATTAATATTCATAGGCCTATGGAGATAATTAATACACTTTGGGTGGCATTTTCACTACTGCCCTTTAAATTAATCTATGAGTTTACTTAACGCTATCATCAGCGTGGCTACCGTATCATTTCATGGAATTTTGAATTTTGATTATTTGAAAAGGGGAGGCCGTCAGCCCGGCCGGTACCCGGCCTTGGAAGGCCGACTTATACCGTGTTTACACTTAATCGGCATTTGAATCGGCTCGCGGTTCTGAACCGCGAGCCGATTCAGCATCGGCTTTTTCATAGCGTGTAAACGCGAGCAACTTGAATCGGCTCGCGGTTCAGAACCGGCAATTTGCACCACCAAAGTAGTAGGTTCTGAACCGCGAGCCGATGCAGAATCGGCTTTTTTTACTACGTGTAAACAGAAAGCCGATTCTGCACCGGCAATTTGTGCGCATTTCAATTACTTTATCATTGTGACGTAATTGTAAGCGCACTGATCCAGCGTTGTCTTTATTATGACGTATATTGTTGGTATGCGTATCATTTCAGGTTTTTGCATCGGCTCGCGGTTCTGAACCGCGAGCTGTAACAACGTGTAAACGCAATCCAAATGCCGATTCTGCATCGGCATTTGGTTCTGAACCAAATGCCGATTAAGTGTAAACACGGTGTGAATGATAAGTACAACAACGATCGCGCGCTTGAGGACACGTGGGCGCGCATTGCCTAAAACACGCGCGTAAATTTTCACACATTTTTTTTTGCCTTTACTTAAATCCTAGCCTGATCCGGTAATTAAATCTAGAATGACAATTCTTATCTTAAATAACTTGTTCTTCTTTTATTTCGTTTCTATAGTCATCGTTGAAATAACTTCAATTGTTGGACAAAACAATGGTAAGTTACCTTTTCCGTTCACGAGTAGCAGTGACGGGCCGGTGAGGGTATTGTATGACGTTAGGCCTAGGGGTGACACGACATTGCTCAGGACTCGACTACTGCGAGGCTGCGACAATTGCTCCAATCTTAATTTCAGAGGGCATAATAGGGCATAGGGTTAGATAGAGTTTTTGGTTCAGAATAATGTAAATGTATAAAGATTAAGGTTTATTTTGTGTTGGAGGATTATCATTTTATGTTTGGCTTAACGTGCGGATTTTCCATCGGAGCAATTGTCGCCGCGGAGCAAATATGTCATGGAACCATTGTTGGATAAGAAATTTAACTAATTATCGATGTTGATAGATCTAAGTTAGATGTCGACTTAGTCTTAGGACGACCTATCGGCCCAATCGGTGGATCTGAGTCAGGGGCCGCGGAAGCGGGGGATTCGGGAGGGGCTTCAGCCCCCCTCCCCACTTTTTTCCAAAACCGTGTACAAAAACGTACTAAAATGACCATAGGATTGTGATTTTATTGCATGGTCATCTCCCCACTTTTGGCTCACCTTTGAAAACCGTTCCGCGGCCCCTGTGAGTTACATGTAGGCCTAGATCGATCTGGATCTATTTGTTTCTCCAGGGGCAGGGCCCAGTGTCAGAGGCAAGAATTAGAACATTCTAACAACATAGGCATACACAAGGCAGCTTCGAGGAAGAGAAGCGACCGAGCTTTGCATTTAAAAGGAAAGATCTGACGAACACTTTTTGTGATTTTTTGTACCGGTATGAAACTTAAGATAAAACATGAATTTCTTTTAAATTCAGCAAAATTTTCAGTTGATATTCGTTATATGTGCCAAAAACTCTCATTAAAAAAATTAGAGAAATATTTTAGGGGTGTTAATTGAGGGGGATGGGTCGTGGAGGTGTTCTTTTTGTTTCTTCCGCAAGTTTGCAGAAATTCGATCTCCAATTAATATATTTTAGAAGACGTCAATCAGAATCTCATACAATACACTAACAGTTCGAGGCATTCTCCATCAGCAGTTTCCAAATTTTATGAGGGTTCTGAATCAAGTGAATTAAGGCTCTAGTCTAGGTCAGGAGATAAAAAAATGGGGTTGGTTGCATGCAGCACGGTTCTTTTCTCGAAACGGTCCGCTTGGACATATTGAAGGGCTGAGAAAGATTGAGGAAAGTTTTTTTTCGTCACTAGATTTCACTGTCACAAAAATATAACATTAGATCTAGTCATTGATATCAGTCATTGATACGATATTTATCATCATCCCAAAAGAGTGGTGGGGTAATTTGAGTTTTTGAGAAAACTTGTATTGGACTTTGTTAGTTTAGATCAATCGGGTACTCATGCCTTTTCCTCCCATCCTCCTCCTTCTCTTCCTTCTTCTTAATTCGTCTTCTTTTTCTTCTTCTCCTCTTTCTCACCCCTCCTCCTCATCCCTCCTCCTCCTCCTTCTCCTTCTTCTTCTTCTTCTTCTTCTCCTTCTCTGACCCTCTTTCTTGATCAAACAGATATAGCAGAGTACAGTCTACGACTAGTTGGCGGTAGTACAAGTTATGAAGGTGGTGTTGAGATATACCATGCCGGTGAATGGAGTAGCGTCTGTGATTCCGGCCTGTCCAATGACGATGGCCTGGTAATCTGCAGGCAGCTCGGATATGTTGGAGTTGATGTCGTTTTCAGCGATGCTCGCTTTGGTGAAGGATCAGGGACCATTTATCTGGGTGGTTTCTATTGTACCGGCTACGAGAGTGAGCTTGTAGATTGCCTCTATTACTATTGGGGCTTTCCAAACTGTGACCATTCGGAAGATATCGGGGTCAGGTGTCTGGCTACTGGTTTCGGTAAGCATGCACTCAAAGACAGTATTCACCAAATCAGTTCTAGTCTTTGACCAACGGAGACGACAAACCCACACTCCCTTTCAAAGTTTTCCTGAGGAAGAGTTGCAGAAGACTTTGAAATCGATTAAGTTCATATAGCATGGTGAAGTTGAAAGGTCCTAACCAATTGATTTGTGGGAATGTACCTACACATGACTAGGTTTAATATTTTAACCTGACAAGTCAAACTACTTATGACGGATGAGGAGCGATCATCTAAGCGTTGAAGGTCCGTTTCATATCCCCAACAAGATATTGATTTTGTTAAAAACATGATAAAGCTAACAATTTCATCAAAATCGAACACCATCGGCCTCCTCAGAATATAGACTTCTAATAATGGTATAATGTGTAACCATAAATCTATTTTATTGTCAAGTACATGATAGTCTCTCATTTTTTTAAATCCATCAGTGAAAGGTGATCTTCGTCTCCGAGGCGGTATGGGCATCCATGAGGGATTTGTGGAGATCTACCACGGTATCTGGGGCCGATGGGGTGCTGTCGTTGATAACCACTTCGGAGCTAACGAAGCCAGAACGGTTTGTAACCAGCTTGGATTCAAAGGGGGAGCAGTAGAATATTATGATGGTGATGCCCCCTTCGAGTTGGACTTTTATGAAAGACATGACGACATCTTTGCTTGGACCAATTCCGTGGACTGTGATGGAAGTGAGGGTCGCTTGAGTGATTGCAACGTCGTATTTCAGTCGTATGAGGTGCCAGCCGAAGCACTCAACGGGGTAGTTTGCGATGTTGATGGTGAGAATACTGCTGTACCAATCATGTAACATAGTATGACGAAATTCTGGAGTTCAGAGATAAGATTGTCGATCTACTTGTTCTATTTAGGTTAAAGACGGTATAGACCCAGCAATTTCCGTCAATTAAAAAGTAATGTTGGTTAAGGTGAACTATCATTTCTGTAACCATTTTGGATGAAGCTGTCTCGGTAGTATAATGTGTGAACCCTTCACTCGAGTAAAGGGTCTGAATTGCAGTCTACTAATGCCTTGTGTATTGAATTGAAACAGCAAGTTTTGTATGTGCCAGTCTTTGCTTGGAGACACACTTGTTGATCAGTTTCAATCAGGGTCTGTGCCTGCAGACTGTCTCGGTGAGACGAAGCTTAAAAAAGATAGCATCGTATCTCCCTCGCAAAATTTACAGATGCTTCAGAGTTCCATAGACTTGACGGGATGGCGAAATATATGTCGACGTAATATGTTATTATGTCAATATGGCCAGATACGTTATCTTGCGAAGAAAACAATTTTTCGTGTGCTTATGACATATATATACATATTTCTTACGTGGCGAAATACATAAGTCGACTTGGCGAGATAATGTATCTCACCAAGTCGATATACATCTTTTTACAAGTCAACTTGGCAAGACAGGCCTACGTTTGCCCAGTCAACATTCAACCATTTCAGCTTAGCAGGGTAACATATTTCGCCGTGTCAACATATCAAGGTATTTCACCATGTTGACATAATAACGCCGTTATGTCGACATGCTAAGCATTTGTCAATTTCACTTTAAGCTCCGGTCTGGGTCTTTAAGACTGGGTAAAAAATCGTGAGATGCCCATAAATGTTTGAACACAGATTTCGAAGCCGGACCAACGCTATTTGCGATATCCTAGAAATCATTAAAAAAAACATCGAACGACGCTCACTGTCCAGACAAATTTGTCCTGAGCATAGATTATATTGAAATTTTAATTAGCATTAATATTTAAGGCTTATCACTTGGATTATTTCTCCACTTATACATTTGAAGATTGCATTCAGCATCGGCATAATATCTTCCACATTTCATTTTGAAAATTTCATCCAGGGAGCTCAATCTACAGAGGCAAGATACGGTTGGTTGATGGAGAGGATTTCACCCATGGTCGGGTAGAGATCTATCTAGAGAACAAGTGGGGAACGATTTGCAATGATGATGACTTCAAATACGAAGAAGGCTATGTTGTCTGTAGATCATTGGGCTTCCCTGATGTCGAGAGTTATGGAAAGGAATCTATCCCTTCTGGAATCGACAACATTTATTTGGAACATTTGGATTGCGATGGAAGCGAGAGCTCCGTTTTATATTGTGAAGCTCGACAGATTCATAATTATAACTGTGGAAACTCGGGCGAAGTGGTCGTCAGGTGCTCACGTGAGTTGGTCACTAATATATCCCCGACTAACCCCCCCCCCCCCTTCCTATGCGTTAGTTATAATTTTGCTATTTTCATGAGTCCATAATAAATCAATGGATTTATGAAATTTTGGATGATAAAAAATGACAAAGAGTAAATCTTATAAAAGGCAAGCGTTATGCAATATAAGCTATAATGTCACAGCAAGAAAGTATTCCCAATTGAATTATATTTTCAAATTATCTAAATTCCCGTATGATCTTTATTCACATGAAACAATAAAAAAGGTAAAATCAAATTTAAGGAAAAAAAATTAATATGTCCTCTCCTTATAGGTCCTGCTGATGATGATGACGGTCCTGGTAACGAACTCATAGCAGGGATAGCAGCAGGAACCTTTGCAGGAATCTTCGTCATCTCATCGGTCATCAAAATGTGTAAGAAATCCAATGCCTCATCTAGACGGACGACAGCAGGAGAGCCAACCGACCAAGCCACAGATATCACTGTACACAAGTTCGTCAATCCACAAGGGGTGCAACAACCATTCCATCCGGCCCCCGATCCGACCGGGAGTCAACCTCACAGTGGCTCATATCCTGCTTCTGCCTCTCATGGTATGCAAGGCATGCCACATCCTGGAGGACATTCTGGACCCGCAGGAGGGGGCTATTCGCAGGGATACCCGGGGGCTCCTGTAGTACCGCAGGAACAGTTGACTTCAACCGCAACTTATCACCTAGCTGCTCCATCGTCTGGATCCCCAGTCCATCAAGGTCTAGGTCTACCTCCTCAAGCGTCCATGAGACCAGTGTCTCCCGGACTCATCAACCCACCTGCGCTCTCACATGGCATTGCCAGTTATGATGTGTATGCCGGTCCACCACCCGTGTGTACTGTTCAACCTGCTGCTCCTCCCCAAGTCTATACCATCACACAGCAGACAAACCATCAATAATTGTACAGTAAGGAGTGACATCAAAGACGATGCTTTCATCTCCACCAAGGGTAGCCAAGGATATTAAAGACATCCATGTACTTCCTTTTCATCTCCTCCAGCATTCCCAGATGGAAAAGGCCATGCACTTTTTAGGAGTATGATTACAAGACAACTCTCTCCCATAGGCTGCCGTATATTTACAAAAATTCGAATTTTGAGGGATCGCTGCCCTTGGAACTGGTAGTAACGTAGATAAATGTGGCAATTTTGTTTAAACATTGATTATAAAATAATGATGATTAACCGAGCATTACTGAAATGGATCCATCTCGATTCTGCAAACCAGGTCCCCGTAACACAAAGCTTAGCGATGGATAGCAGTCATGACAGAACACTTGTGAATGGTGGCCGTTTCATATTAAGCTGTTCGTAAGTTAAGAGCGACTTTAAGAACGACTGGTGATCCTTTCTTGGGGTAAATAATATACACAAAAACGTTCATTGGTGAGGGTTTTGCGCGTAAGAGAGAATCACCAGTCGTTCTTAAAGTCGCTCTTAACTTACGAACAGCTTTATGAAACACCCACCATGCCCACCGGGTCTGAGTATTTTGCGCCAAATGCGTACGTCAAATTGATCTAGATTGGTCAGTTCATTTAGCAATTAATCGCTAATCTTTGTGTCACGGAGCTCAGATGACCAAAGGTTTGCATCATTATCATCCTCACCATCATCATCATCATCTAGCATGTCTAGTATACATGGTATAGGCCTAGTATACCGACCATTCGGGACACGTCTGTCACAACGACTTCATAATTTTTTTTTTATATAGCCACCGCAGAAGTGTCATTTCATTTAAATGAAAGGGCTGTTGAAAGATATTAAAAGTGGGGCTTACCAGAAAGTAGGAGGAGGGCTGACAAAGAGCTTGATCTGAATTTGTGTATTAAATAGATAGGAATTTTAGATCAATCGTTATTTGAGTGCTATTTGAATCTATTGCAAATATTTGTAGGACTGGACCGAGGCGAGCGTTTCATGAAATACGTGTCGGGCGTTTTATCATACTTAGTATGTTTTATCAAACATTTACAGCAGTGAATCAAAATCAAGGAAAGTTGTCAGTTCCGATAATTTGTCCCACAAAAATGTTGATGGAACGCTTTCCTGGGAAGTGTTTCATCAACATTTTCATCCGACAAGTTGTCAGATCTGACATCTTTCTCTGATGTTGATTGGCTGAGAGGTACTGTTACTATGGTAACTGTCGGATAAAATGGGACTTGTCAGATAAAACGTCCGACAAGTCCTTTCATGAAACGCCTCCCCGGTGGTCATTTTAGTTTTTGTATACGTTTATTGAAAAGTTGGGCCGGTCGGGGGGGGGGGGGGGGGGCTATTCAAGCGAACCAACCCTCGGGTTCCGTCGTGTCCGTAGCGCGGCCGATTTACGTAAAGAATATATAGAGTAGATTTTGATTTTGGTTGGCAATTCATGCCCAACTTCCCGCTTACTTCTCTCTTTGTCGATTCACTCCCTATACTTCCTTAGAACTCCACCTTTTCTTCTTCCCTTTGCATTTTGTACTATAACAGCAGTATATCTATATACAGGCGTATCCCTCTACAATCTTTTGCTCCCAGGGAATACGCCTTCTTCGTTATAAACATTACTTGTGTATAAATTATTTAGATTCTTTCTGACAAATTGATTTTGGATGAATCTATATACGTTAATAAAAAAAATGAAGAAATTTGTTGGTAGAAAGTAAAATTTTATATAAAATGGAATTGAAACAGACATAGACACCTTCACATTTCTTCATACGTATAATTATTTGTATCTTTTAGGTCGACCGCACTGGCACCTTACGATTGGTCTGCGACCCGACTTCAGAATAAAATGTAGTAGAATTTGATGCTAATATATTAGTGTGTAATGTTCGAAATCATCGTACGAATACCTATGATCAAATCTGTGACTAGCTATCATCCTTCTTAGAATATAAGCGAATTTAATATCTAGTCGTAATGACGTACGTCATAGCATTCGTATGATTGGCTACGATTTGAAACTAATTTGGCCTTTACTCCAAAATAAAGGCTTGCAATCTTTCAAAATGGTTATGTTAGTATTCTTTCAATTAATTTTAACCTCAAATAAAATGATATTTTCCATTCATATTTTCAGAAAATGAGCGATTTGTTCCAAAATCGGATCGGGAACAGTCGTAAGGTGTGCGGTGGCCTTTAGTTTCTTCTTTTTCACCTCTGACTCGGGGAAGGGATCCAGCTTTGTCTTACATTTATCTTAATTTGGGGATAAAGTTGATATCAAAACCAAAAAAATGTGAATGTGAAAGTATACAATGTAGTGTATTGAAGATATAACGAAGGAAGAACGTTATTTGATCACGATGAAAGTCATGTGAGTCGAGAATCGTACTTTTTGCAATAACGCTTATAATTGTATTCCCATTTTTTTGTCTGGCATCTTATTTTATAAATGAAAACGTCTCCTAAGTACCGACCGGGGTTGTGTTCTGTGATAGCACCTGGATGGGGAGTGGCGAAACGAAGGGCACTTCCCTACTCTTTTTTTAGATCCGCTTGTGGGAAAATGTTATTTAAAATTGCTAATAGGCATAACATGCCATTTGAATAACACTGTCAATTACGATTTTCAGATATAAAAACTGTATTCATTTTTACGTTATTGTGAAATTAAATGAAACTGAGTGCATGGTAGTATATGGCAAAGAAAAAAACACAAAAAATGGCAAAGAAAAATTATATTCTCCATAAAAGCCAGGTCCCGGAATTGATCTATTCAATAAAAAGTGATATGTATTTTCCCATGTTATTGATTGTCTTATAATTTATTATCGCGTTATTTTGTTAAAATTACCAGGATATATATCATGTATATATTGGGGGAGGGGGCTAAGTCTGTGTCAGTATCTTTGGAGGCAAATGGGGATGAGTGACCCACGTTCATGGGCGGAAATCCCAGGGGGGACAGGGGGGACGTGTCCCCCCTACTCAAAATAGTAGGGGGGACACAATATCAAATGTCCCCCCTACTATTTTTGGTCTTTTATGATGGTAAGAAATACATCATTCTAAATCGAAATAAAACATGTATTTTGGGACGAGATATGACCTTACTTTGGCGATGATAACTTTTTTTGCTTGTCAAATTGTCCCGCCCCTTGTCCCCATAGGCGGATCCAGGGGCCGAGGGGCCCGCCCCCCCCCCCCCCTCTTGGCGGAGCAAAAAAATAAAAAAAGGAAAGAAAGAAGGAAAAAAGGAGGGAAAAGAGAAGAGAAAAAGAAGAGGACGACGAGTGCATAAAATAAGATGAGGGGAAGACTTGGAAAATAAACTAATTTTTCGTGCCACTATATAAAATTTTTCGCTCGCGCTTCGCGCTCGCATTGCCTGTTAGGTGATTTACATATCTTGTTCAATATGGAGTTCGAATATCAAGTTTGGAAGTCAATATACAAAACATGTTTCACCTCGGAAATCGAACTTTCATTATTTTGTGTGATTTACAAATTGGTTTTTAAAAAGTGCTCTGTAAAAATGTCAGTTTTATGGTCTGAATGTTAACATTTGCTGCTTGCGCTGCGCGCTCGCAAATTTTGATTTATCAGGTACCTATTATTTTCGTGTATTCCATAAAGTTTTCAAAATATCCCTTTTCAGGTCTGATTGTCAAGACCAAGACGTATCAGCTAGCGCGCTGCACGCTCGCATTTTTATTGGCGAGTTATATAAATGTTTCAATATTGATTATACAACAAACTACTTAAAATCCCCTTTTCATGACAGTTTATCAAAAATTTTAGCTCGCGATTTGCGCTCGCATTAATGGTTAAAAATATATTAACTGATGCATCCTATTCATAATCACAAAAGTGAAATGTCCAATTTTTATGCCATTATATCATCAGATTTCGCGCCCTCATAAGGCATTAATAAATATGATATTAATTTAATAATTAAATTGTCCCTTTTGTTTCATCTCGCGCTTAGCAAGAGGATTAGGAAGATAGTCATCATTGTCATATGATGACATGTCGTAAGAATGTCCCGGTCCTATGTCAAAACTCAAAGTAATAATAATATCAGCTCTTTTTTATAAAGTGCGATCCATATCCACCTTACAATTTTTCTACAAAGGGCTTGAAATATAAAGCTGAAATTGACACTTTTTTCAGATCGGAATATCAAAGTTTCATGATTTTCATGATTAAACTTGTATTTAGAATGCCTAGATACTAGGTCTAAATATGAAACACGCTCGCGCATGTTTATTCAGATACTCAACTTGTTCTCTAATTTAAATCATTATCCAGTTTCAGATCACAATATCAAAAAATTTCTGCTCGCGCTTTGTGCTCGCATCATTATTGTAGGAAGACCCCATATTACTCATCCTTTTGATGATTTACAAAACATGAACAGATTGGCCCATTTTAGGTCTAAATCTCGAATTTTTTTCTGCTCGCGCTTCGCGCACGCATCAATCGTTAAATTATATAGCTATCCTGTTCACGATTACAAAAACTGATTAAAATTTTCAATTCTTTCTTTAGAAAGTTCAAAATTTTTCAGCTCGCGCTTCGCGCTCGCATTTTTTAATTGTTGAAATATGTAACGCCTTCATGGCTAAATGCAATCAGTCCTTAACAGGTACCTTTTCAACAGGTACCAGTTCAAAACGTATATAAAAATTTTCTGCTCGCGCTTTGCGCTCGCATTATTAATACTCATCCTTTTCAGGATTTACAAAACATGTATAGAGTGTCTCGTTCAGTAAATATTATAGGACTAAAATCTCGAAATTTTCCGCTCGCGCTTTGCGCTCGCATTAATTGTTTACTTATATACCTATTCTGCTTGAGTTACAAAAAGTGCTTAGAATTTCCATTCTTTAGGTGAAATGTCAAAAAAAAAATTCAGCTCGCGCTTCGCGCTCGCATTATTTGATTGTTAAATGCTACTTTAACAGGTATATTTTCCATCATTTCATTTCTGCTCGCGCTTTGCGTTCGTAGTAATTATTAAGTTGCATACACATCTTTTTCAGGATAGCAAACATTGCCCAGAATCAGTTCAAAGATTAGGAAAAAATACATAAAATTTCCAAAAAAATTAGCTCGCGCTTCGCGCTCGCATCATATAAATAAGGATTATGATATTATATATTAATTTATAAGAAATAATAAAGCTAAGAAGTGATTAATGAGGACTACCCCTTCAAAGAAACAACAAAAATCATCTTCGAGCTGCCGATCGGGGAAAATATGGCTGAAACAAATTTCCGCCCCCCCCCCTATTGGCGAAGGCTGGATCCGCCCCTGTGTCCCCCCTACCTTTTGGGAGAGATTTCCGCCCCTGCCCACGTTGCCCCCCCCCCCCCCCCTGTGGAAACTTAGTTTTCTTATCATTACATTCTTGACAGGCAGCTCCCACTCTTGGGGGAACAAATATATATAATATATATGTTCCAGTTGCTTGAGGAAACGGAGCCTCCCAAGCGACAAAATTTGCTATCTTTGATGGTGAAAGAAAAACTGCTTTAATTTAAATAGAATCAATATAGTTTGATTTTTAGTTTGCCTTTGAGAGTTCGTTACAATTTAATATCATTGAATACGTGTTTTGACATAATTTTTTAGCACGGTATATGGAGATGCATCAAGCCTTTTTACTCACAACCAATGGCTCTATCACTAAAATACTCTATAGAATCATAAATTTCTAGTATAGGTCCTAGTTACCATAATAGAGACACTTATGATGGGTAAAGCATCACCATTATGATGAATAATTTCAAATATAAAGATTGAAATGTGCCGATTTCCTGCAAAGATAAAGGCAAACTTGAAAGAGACAGAGAGAGAGCCGGGATGAGGAGGAAGAGATAAGGAGAAAACTAAAGGGAGGTGAGTCGAGGAGGCCTTAGAATGAAATTATGAACAATTGTCTTTGATACTGTGGTGTCAGAAAATATAATAGTTAAAGGAGAATCCAACCCAAATAAAAACTTGTTTTTATAAGGAAAAGAAAAATCAGACAAGTTGATAGGCGAAAGTTTGAACAATAATGGACAAACAACAAGAAAGTTATGAATTTTTAAAAGTTGTAAATTTTGGTAATCACTATACCCATGGAGATTTCAAATTGGCCGCATATGGATGTCATAGTGATGTAAGGCAAGGACTACTCTTCCATGTACTCCAATACATATTATGGCTAAAATGTCATTTTTCCCAAAAGTTTTATTTCAAATTAAATTTTTCTTTCATGAGGACATAAAACAATATACTACCTGGGTTATATTTAGATTACTGCCCCAGGGGAATGGGTACTTCGGAGAAAACCACAAATCCCTGATAATAAAGTACATGGCCTATGGGAAAGTTGTCCTTGCCCCTTGTCATAATTTACTTACTCAGTTGCCAATTTGAAATATACATAGTATTAGTGATCTCAATTTTAAAGCAGCTATAACTTTCTTATTGCTAGTCCGATTTCTTTCAAACTTTCACCATTCTGTTTGATTTATTTTTCTTCTTCCCAACACAACATTTTATGGCCAAGGCTGGATTCCCCTTTAATAATAATGAAAAATACACGTATTCTTACCACCATATTTGCCTCCATTTGCAATGCAATTAATCCTTGAACATTTTCACTACAAGGCTTTAAACAATCTTAATTTTGTGCGTAAAGGTATTAGCAACATGAACTTTGACATGAACGTTTGGTCTCGGTTAGCATTGAATTAAGCGAACAGAATGTTTAGTCTTAATGTATGACAAAATGGTAATTGAACCAAGACCATTGATATTTTGGAATACCTGGGCTGGTCTCGGTTAGCATTGAATTAAGCGAAACAGAATGTTTAGTCTTAATGTATGACAAAATGGTAATTGAACCAAGACCATTGATATTTTGGAATACCTGGGCTGGAAACCAAGACTAGGATTATGTAACCTTAAGTGCATGGCAACGGAATGCTACTTTCACTCGTCGAATGACGTCTTACTAGGATAGCCTGTATGATCCCCGGGTATGATGATGATGCGATTATGATGTTCCGTTTAATAGATGAAACATGGCTACATTCTGGCGTTGGAAGCCAAGCTTCTACTTTCTGGCATTTATTCTCATGAATATTTTATTGGTGGTAAAAGGACAGAATTGGTACGGTAAGTAACTATGAATCTCATGCATCGACACCTTTACTTTGTCACTGCAGTGATTTACTTTTGGGGGAAGGCCTACGCTTGACTGCTTCCGCCCCCTTTTATTCCGCCATTGTTACACACAATTTTCAGTGCTAGCACAATACATTGGAATCAATGTCTGATAAATAAGTTTCCTCGCACGTTATAGAAAATAAACTTGTTGTTATAGGAATGACGTTTTAAATCGTTCTAAAATGTTGATTATCTCCGATATAAGCGTACATCTCAACTATTTCATTTTTTCCCTTTTTAATAAGCCTACTGTATTATTCATGAACCATGCACAGTAAATTAACGTTATAACGCACATATATTTTGGTATAAAATTTAAGGGACTTTCTATGTATGGTTACCCATTCATTGTAAGCTCAATTATTGTTCATTTTAAATCACAGGTCTCTTTTTTGTTGTTCGTTGGTTTGTAAATATTTGTCATAAACGAAAGCGTAATTCGGTAAGGTCAAGTTCACCCTCTCAACAAGATGATCTGAATAAAATTAGACAAGGAAAATGTCATGAAAATCGGAACAAAACAAATAAGTGAATTATGTCCTTTATGTTTCACTTTTTTCATCAAACAGTTACTATATCGTCATTCGTCAGTATGCAAATACAGAAGCTGATAATGCCCGGTCATTATGTCAAACATTCTCTATTTGTTTGGCATTCTTATGTACAATTCATTTTTATATATTTCATGGTCCACAAAATCATAACATATTATGACAATGATGATCTTCAACTTCCCATTAGGAATCAAACAAGTTTAATATCAATGGAGTAAATCAATGAAATATGTCATCATTCATAAAATATAGCACAAAAGAAAAAGTGAGTGGGTAATAAATTATCATCGGTTCGTCCATTTGCATAGGTCCACCGCCTACATGAAAATGATGCGGAAATTAATCGTACATGTATGACAATTTTTCTTAAATTATCAATCAATTTTCGATGCCATTTTCACTGTTGGAGTTGGTTCATTTGGTTAGTTTCTTTTTTTTTCTTCTATTTCATCATTATGTAAAGATGGAACATTAAACACAAGTTTGACTTTGTAATCATTGTGTATTGAAGCAAATGTGAGACTTTACCTAATGCTGATTAGCCGCCTTATTCTATTCCGGCAATTTAGAACCCCAAAAATAATAGTGATTACCACCCCCCCCCTATTTTTTGTCTTGGTCGATCCTTGGTGTAAGCAGGTACGAAATTTGCAAGGCGGCACGTCGCACGGAGAGATATTTATTATTTATCCATTTATTTATTCATATTCCACAATCATCAAAGTACATTTCTTAAAATCACACATAAGCAGACACAGAATTTGCAAGAAGGCACGGAAAATGAATATAGTAAGCAAGCATATATAGGCAAGTAGGCACGGAAATATACTGTGCATAAGCATGCACAAAACAGGCACGGAAAATATAGATTATAAGCAGGAGCAAAATATGCAAGTTGGCATGGGACAATATACCTGATTCCTGTTTAATCATGGTGATTAAAAAGGGTCAGCAGGCACGAAATTCATAAGGCTGCGCGATTAAAGCACGAGACTTTAATTCCTGAATATCCACAACAGTTTTTTTTTTTCATGATGCTATATTTTTGTTCACTACTTTTACTCAAAAACCTTGTGGCGGCTGATGAAGAGGTACTAGGTAACCATCTGTTGTACACTCGCAATCTCTCTTTAGGTCTCCCTTTCTCCCTCTTTCCCTCCATTTCTCTCTCTTTGATTTTCGCTCAATTTCCCTCTCTTTCTAATTCCTATTGTATGTTCTTTTCTTCTCTCTGTCCTTTGCTTTGAGTAAACAACTTAGGATGATGAACTCATTATTTCATTATAAAATTTTGAATCATGTTAATACGGGAAAGAAAAACGAATCTTGCCATTCAGATGTGAATTTTGAATTAATCTGTAACACAATTTTATCTCTAAATGCATGTACTATCAGTTAATTTATATCGTGATATTATCAGTGTATTTATGGATTGTATGCTTCTTCTCTTGCGGCCAATAAACTAATATAATGTACACCTTATACTGAATCATTCAAATCTACCAGGATCTATGATAGTAGATATTCTCAGGCTCTCTCACACTCACTTTCTCTCTCTCTCTCTCTCTTCCTTTTTTCTTCTTTTTGTTCCCATCTCTTCCGTGCTAATTTCTGGTTAGTCAGAATTCATTGTTTTTATGTTATTTGACCGCATGTATTCTCAATTTTGGTTTATCATGATGGGGATGAATGTCATAATTTAATACATGCGCCCCCAACATGATAAACAACCTTTCTATGTGTTTTGATATTTCTTATGATGTAGAATTCGTGTAAATTGAGTTTTTTTTATTTGATGTTGATTGTATTTTTATGTAAATGATTATAAAGGGTTATGCAATTCGGCTTTTCAGCCGCTATAGATACCCTTGTTGAAATAAACCGTTTTAAATAAATAAATATATTTAAAAAAAAAACCTGTTCGACCCCGACAGAGGGTAGAGGGGTGTTTATCGTTACATTAATTTTTGTTCTCTCTCTCTTCTTCAAAACGTTGTGGCGGCTGAAGAGGTACTTAGTTTTAAAACCCTGTTCCACCCCGATAGAGATTTTTTTTCTTTTGTTGTTACATTTTTGTTCTCTCCCTTCACCGTTCACTTCAAAACTCCCCGATAGAGTTTTTTTTTCTACTTTGTTTTCACATTTTTGTTCTTTCGCTTTTCTGCAAAACGCTCTTTTGCGGCTGCGGCACCCGTGGCGGCTGACAAGGTACTTTCATTTTATAGATTTTTTTTTCTTCACTTTTTACCGTTATATGTTTTGTTCTCTCCCTTTTCTCTCAAAATGCTGTGGCTGCGTTTTAAAGGACGAAAAGCGAGAGATCAACAATTTAACAACATTAATAGTAGGAGCCCTCTATCGGGTTGAAACAGGTCGCCACGGGTGCCACAGTGGCGTCCTAATGGGGAAAAAAAGGGCCGGGGACTGATATATGTTTTTAAAGGTGCAGTAATTAATACTTGAAAGCAAGTGAAACAATGAAGAAAGAAATCTATCCAGTTTTCTGACTTGGTTTGTAAAACACGATCATAATATATTCAAGGAAACTCTTTGATAAACATTACGTTGAAAAAAACATTTGTTTTTGTGATGTTTATTAAAGGAAGAAAATGGGCTCCAGCCCAAGTCCTCTTCCATCATCAGTACGCCAATGATATGCGCAAAATTGATGCTAATTTCTTTACAGATCTAAGGCTGGTTGGTGGCTCTCGGGATAGTGAAGGCCGAGTAGAGATATACTACTCTGGTTCATGGGGTACAATATGTGATGATGGATGGGGTTCTGACGAAGCCGATGTTGCATGCAGACAACTCGGATACGACTATGCATTGGCCTACCACTACAATGCCTACTTCGGCGAAGGAAGCGGAAATATCGTCTTGGATGATGTCAGCTGCTGGGGCTATGAAAGTCAGCTTCTGGAGTGTTGGAGTGCAGGTGTTGGAAACAACAACTGTGGTCATCATGAGGACGTTGGTGTCGAATGCTATCGTAAGTGGAATCATTTCTATAAAAACACCCTATGACGATTTCTAGGTACTCGTAGCGAAGCATATTAGTGAGTGATGAAATTTCAGCGAATTGGAAATACCGTGCGTCCCACAAAAAAGGAAACCCGTTTTTAGAGATAGATTTCACAATTATTAAATACATGTATGTTTTTACTATAAATTTGATACTCATGGCCAGAATGGAATCTCATCTCTCATTAGAAACCAACAGCTTAGCAAATCGTTCACGCATGGCAAATTACAAACAATAAATATTAAGGCATATCGGAAACGATTTGCGCAGAAACTTATATCCCTTTACACCAGATGAAGTTCCCGTTACCTTCTTGAAGTTCAGAAGAAACCCTAGGACGTGGCACCAATTTCGTTTGATTTTCTCGAAAGATGTGAAATTTTCACGTGCGTGCTACGTCCGCACCACGTCATTGTGAGGTTTATGTTGCGTGTCCGGTGTTCCCACTTAGTTTATTCTGCGCCCAGAACCGGTCCATGCTGGATCGAAACGGTTCCCGCAACGTTCTGACTACATCCAGCAGATTGCGCGACTTGCTTTGTCTCGTCTATTGGACGAATTAGCGCCACCCCCATTACACAAACGCTACGTCCATGCAGTTCTCTTCGCGGCAAAGAAAAATGACCATGACGCAGTGGGAACTGCTACAGCGTACTGACAGCGTAGCGAGAACTGTTGTTGACGGTAAGGTACAAGTCGCCCAATCTGCTGGATGTAGTCAGAACGTAGCGGGAACCGCTTCGACGCAGCGTAGTCCGCTTTTGCGCGCAAAATAAACCTAGTGGGTACTTCACAAGGACCTGATGCGGACGAAGCATACACTTGACAACTTCACATTCTTTAGAAAGTTAAATGAAGCTGGCGCCAGGTGCTTCGGAATTTCAACATAGTAGCGACAACTGAATGTGCTCGGCGGTCGCGCAGTAGACACGGACAGAGTTGTTGATTGTTCTTTCCGTTCACCCACGTCTATGCTACGACGTTGGAGCTGTTAGTAGGTCCTAAGCACTAGCGTACCTAAGGGGGGGCAGGGGGGCAAATTGCCATCTGACGAGTCACAACTCATGCAGGGGACGTACGCCTGCCCCCCCCCCCCCTGACGAGTTTTTTCTGGTACGAAATTTTCTTTATTTGCGGTTGAAGACCTTTTTTTTTTTTTTTTTTTGCTTGTCAATTTTTTTTTCTGGTACTTTATTTGTGGTTGAATACCTTTTTTTGCTTGACAATTTTTTTTCTGGTACGAAATCCTTTATTTGTGGTTGAAGACCTTTTTTTTTTTGCTTTTCAAATTTTTTCGCGGACGAAGTATCCTCCATAAAAATTTGCCCCCCCCCCCCTCCCTTTGAAAAATACGCCACTGGTCCTAAGGAGGTCCTTGCTGCATCATTACTACGCACGTACATATTGGGGAGACTTTTTGCAAAGTATCAATCGTATGTTACGAGTTTCTAAGAGACAGTTTGTTTGCTTTATCTAATTTGGAACTATTTTCAAGTTCGCTGTTCAAAATTTGCTTTGAAACACAACTTCACAATGTAAAAAAATGTTGAAAGCATAGGGTTAAAAGAATATCATATTCAATGTCGTTTATGTAAAAAAGAAAAACGACAACATGAGCAAGGACGGGCCCATGAAGCTGCCCTGCGGGACTCGGCAAATGACAGGCTTATGTTCGGAGAAAATGATACGCCCTTAAAGATAACTATATCACGCCCCTCCCCCATCTCCAGTATCAAATGCCTTAGCAAAATCGAATTATTGACAACAAGTGGGTCTTTCACATTGGCAGAGTCACAATCACTATATTAATGCAGATTAAACATGCTCTCTTCACTAAACAACGATGTAACCAATATACAGATCAGTGCCTGCATGTAGCCTGATAATGATGCGATACCCGTTGACAATGTAAAGAGGAATCATAATTATGATACTGTATATCCATATGAGCTTTGTATCAAAATTGTGTGTTCTACTATAATAACGCATTAATTTCACGATTGAAGTTTTTATCAAAAAAAATCTCTTTTTCCTATATCTGTTTCTTATATTCACCTTCTGTTATCTCTCACAAACATGGGCGTGGCTTAGCTCAAAGCCCTACACCAGACCCATTAGCCCCTCCTGCAAACAGTCTTCGGTTGGTAAATGGAAGCACACCCTACGACGGACGTCTAGAGATCTATCACAATGGTGAATGGGGAACCATCTGCCATGACTCCTTTGATCCCGACGATGCAGATGTAGCATGCAGACAACTTGGTTACGGTGGTCTACAACGAGCCTACTACAACGCTGAGTTCGGAGAAGGTTCGGGTCGCGTGTGGATAGCTAATTTAATATGCCGTGGCTATGAAGCAAAGTTGGTTCACTGCGACCTTTATTGGGAACCGTCTTTATATGTATGTCCTCATTCTGAGGACGTCGGGGTGAGATGTACTGACCCGGATGCGAGTGAGTATTCATGCATCACGTTTGATTTCTGTTTGGCTATCACTTAATTGCTTGTGCTTAAAGCATTTGCTAGCCAGCAAATGCTATTTTTTATGCATCTGACCAAATGAGTATTATAAGGATGGTGATCCCTATGTTTTACATTACGATTGTTTCAGATACTTCTAATGTGGTTTGTTATTGGGTCAAATGCATAAAAAAAAGCATCTGCTGGAAAGCAATTGCTAGACAAGCAAAAGATCATACCGTAGCAATCGCTTTTTTTCGTATGCATAACCCTTTGCTTGTGCTTTAAAACTTGCCTTGCCTTCAGAAAGCAATTGCTAGCGGTTTGGACAATAGCGAGGTCACGCTGTGCGCTGCAGCGAACAAGACTGACAGAACTGGACTCCAATGCAGACATGGCAGAGGTGTGCATAATACAATTTCTCTCATGTAACATCTTTTCCTTAAGGCCACCGCACACCTTACGACCCGACCAGTCGCCGACTGGCTTGCGACTGAGTGAGGGGAGATGTGACGTCACAGCGCATGTCAGCTTCAGAGTCGCAGACCGGTCAGAGACAAGTCGCAAGGAAAATCGGAAGGATTTGACATGTCGAATCCTTATGACTGGATCGCAAGCTCAATCCAAATTCCAGCCAATCAGACAGCAGAGTTGCACGACGCGTATATGATAAACAACGCGCATACGCAGTAGTAAACGCATTCTCTTTGTTGTTATGCCAAAAAGCAAAAAGCGCATGCGTGAGTCGCAAATCGGATCGCAAGGTGTGCGGTGTCGTGGCTTATGACTACCTTGCGATTCATTTCCCCTCACCCAGTCGCAAGCCAGTCGCCGACCAGTCGAGTCCGATCTGCGACTCACGCATGCGCTTTTTGCTTCTTGGCATAGCATCTGAAAATTGCGCTTACTACTGCGTATGCGCGTTGTTTATCATAATACGCGTTATGCAACTCTGCTGTCTGATTGGCTGGAGGTTGGATTGAGCTTACGATCCAGTCATAATTAAGGATTCAACCAACGAACGTAGAGGGCAGCAACACACAAGCGTGTTGCTATAAGGAAGGTCAACTCGATACGCGCATGCAGCTGAACTGCGCGCGTATTTTATTGTTCATGCCAACGAAATCAAATGCCGATCAACGAACGTAGAGGGCAGCAACACACAAGCGTGTTGCTCTAAGGAAGGTCAACTCCGCTCGAATTTTGTGACCACTTTAAAAAATAAGGTGGGGTTTTGGGAAATTTGTCGAGTTGATTTTTTTTCATTTGTTAATTTCAAATATTTTTTAATGAACAATTATTAGATCGGTTATTCTGGGTATAAATATTAAAAATATTACTTTCATTTTTAAAGAAAATATTTAGCTTAAATAATCATGATTTTGACATTTTTCCTCATTTTGGAATATTAAGCCTGTGACGAGGATACCTCATATCTCTTATTTTCTTCTGCTAAATTTCGCTGCACCACTAATAAATGCATAGACAACCACCGTAATAATCGAGGTCATTTTTCTGGCCTGGGTGCGCCGAGTCTGGGCCGGTCGCGCAGCTAGCTAGTGACGTTGATATGTGCGCTGGGGCTTCAGGCGACTCGTCATAGATCTAGCAACTTAGACAATGACATCTAATTTGCCTGGCCTGATTTGAAGTGTAATGGCTTCAGGGCTGATGTTTATCAACGATGATTGTTCAAGGTTAGATTTCAAATGTTAAATGTCATTTGACTTTTAAGTCTATAAATCTGAAATAAAGGCGCTGTATCCCCGAAATCCGGGTCTAAATTTCAACTCTGAGTCCGAGACCATGGCATGGGCGGCGAAAAAACAACCCATGCATCGGATGCATTGCATTGGCTGCGCGCTGCGCTGCAGCTGCACTGTGATGATGGGTTCAGCGAAGAGCTCAGAGAAAATAAGGTGGTTATATTCAATCCCGAAATGCTTTGCGAGTGGTCACAAAATCGTCTCGACGCAAATCACCTAATACAGCCGTCTGGTGAAATCGCTGATAACAACAATCACCGATTTGGTA
Source organism: Lytechinus pictus (assembly GCF_037042905.1). Lineage (NCBI taxonomy): Eukaryota > Metazoa > Echinodermata > Echinoidea > Temnopleuroida > Toxopneustidae > Lytechinus > Lytechinus pictus. Next base: position 24,546,531 of record NC_087246.1, read on the forward strand.
ATGATTTTAGTTTCTTGAAACTTATATTTGTAAAGTTTTAAATATCAAAGTATGTTTTTATATGTATGTATATTCCTCAACATATTTTTTAAGTTATCTTTGATATTGTTGTAGTCATATTCTTTCATATTCGTTTTTTGATCGCTACTAATTTGTTGTTGTATTGGATCGGCATTTGATTTCGTTGGCATGAACAATAAAATACGCGCGCAGCTCAGCTGCATGCGCGTATCGAGTTGACCTTCCTTATAGCAACACGCTTGTGTGTTGCTGCCCTCTACGTTCGTTGATGCCGATCCAATACAACAACAAATTAGTAGCGATCAAAAAACGAATATGAAAGAATATGACTACAACAATATCAAAGATAACTTAAAAAATATGTTGAGGAATATACATACATATAAAAACATACTTTGATATTTAAAACTTTACAAATATAAGTTTCAAGAAACTAAAATCATTACCAAATCGGTGATTGTTGTTATCAGCGATTTCACCAGACGGCTGTATTAGGTGATTTGCGTCGAGACGATTTTGTGACCACTCGCAAAGCATTTCGGGATTGAATATAACCACCTTATTTTCTCTGAGCTCTTCGCTGAACCCATCATCACAGTGCAGCTGCAGCGCAGCGCGCAGCCAATGCAATGCATCCGATGCATGGGTTGTTTTTTCGCCGTCCATGCCATGGTCTCGGACTCAGAGTTGAAATTTAGACCCGGATTTCGGGGATACAGCGCCTTTATTTCAGATTTATAGACTTAAAAGTCAAATGACATTTAAAATTTGAAATCTAACCTTGAACAATCATCGTTGATAAACATCAGCCCTGAAGCCATTACACTTCAAATCAGGCCAGGCAAATTAGACGTCAGTGTCTAAGTTGCTAGATCTATGACGAGTCGCCTGAAGCCCCAGCGCATCATCAACGTCACTAGCTAGCTGCGCGACCGGCTCAGACTCGGCGCACCCAGGCCAGAAAAATGACCTCGATTATTACGGTGGTTGTCTATGCATTTATTAGTGGTGCAGCGAAATTCAGCAGAAGAAAATAAGAGATATGAGGTATCCTCGTCACAGGCTTAATATTCCAAAATGAGGAAAAATGTCAAAATTATTATTATTTAAGCTAAATATTTTCTTTAAAAATGAAAGTAATATTTATACCCAGAATAACCGATCTAATAATTGTTCATTAAAAAATATTTGAAATTAACAAATGAAAAAAAATCAACTCGACAAATTTCCCAAAACCCCACCTTATTTTTTAAAGTGGTCACAAAATTCGAGCGGAGTTGACCTTCCTTAGAGCAACACGCTTGTGTGTTGCTGCCCTCTACGTTCGTTGGATTCAACATGTCAAATCCTTCCGATTTTCCTTGCGACTTGTTGTCTCTGACCGGTCTGCGACTCGAAGCTGACAAGAGCTGTGACGTCACATCTCCCCTCACCCAGTCGCAAGCCAGTCGGCGACTGGTCGGGTCGTAAGGTGTGCGGTGGCCTTTAGGTGCATAAACATGATTTTTTTTTTTTAAACGGAATCAAGCAAAAGCCAAGCAATAGCCTAGCAAAAGCAATTGATACTTTTTATGCGTCTGGCCCATTGCTCACACCGCTAGCAATTGCTTTCTGAAGGCATGGGTTTAAGCCCATGCAAATGGTTATGCATACGAAATTAAGCAATTGCTGTTCAAGGCAGGGTGTTTTGCTTGGCTAGCAATTGCTTGCTAGTTTTTGCTACTTTTAATGTATCTGACCCCATAGTTTGACATAGCTAGATACAAAAAATATGGAAACAATACGAGTACCATGCATTCTTTACATGAAATATGTATTGATTATGCCGCCTGATTATAAAGTGGTCTATCTCATCCAATTCAACAGCTTTGAGGCTTATTGGCGGGGACACGTCTTCAGAGGGACGGGTCGAGATCCTCCATGACGGAGAATGGGGTACGATTTGTGATGATTCCTGGGGTCGTGATGAAGCCGATGTAGTGTGTCAACAACTAAACTTCTCGGGGGCATCTGAAGCACCAGGGAATGCCTATTTCGGTGAAGGTACAGGATCGATCTGGCTGGATGATGTCTCGTGCTTTGGAGGTGAAAGTCGCATTGAGGATTGTCACCATGCCGGCTGGGGTAATGAGAATTGCGGACATCACGAGGATGCAAGTGTTATATGTTATGATGGTAAGAGGGATATTCATCTTCTAATAGAAGTCAAACGTTAAGGAGAGATGAATTTTTAATATTCGGTTGATAAAAACGGTTATCCTTTCAACCGCTGTTAGCAGTTTTCATTTGATTGATCTTGATATTATCCTAATCAGTAAAATGTGATGACATTTTCATTATGGCATAGATTGATTTTATATGTAACAAATGTCTATAAAACTCTATACAACTCTATAAAATTTATTCTTTATGAAGGTGAAGATGACGGTAGGAATGGTGGTTTGAATGCAGCAGAGATTGCCGGTATAGCAGTGGGATCCATTGTTGGATTTTGTGTACTCGTGTGCGTCATCGCAACATCTTGCAAAGACTCCCAGAGTAGACCTCCCACGAATCAACCAATCAACAACATTGCTCCTATAACATACCACAACCCATCCACCCTCCATGCGGAACCATCCGAACGGAGTGCCCCACCTCCACCATCGTATGACCAGCGTGACAAATACTCAGCCTATCCCGATCACCATAATGCACCACCACCACCACCACAACAGGCATTCGATCCTGTAGGGGGCCACGTCACCGGTGGCTCTTACCCACCACCCCCGCAGCAAGGACCAGGGTATTACCCCTCATCAGGGCAATCTCTAGAACCTCCAGGACCAATCCCGTATTCTGCTGGGGTAGAGGAACATAGAGCTGATGCTCCTCATCCAAGGTCGCACTATCCTGCATGGCCATCTTCACCCATCGGAGCGCATCCTTCATCTTATCCACCACCAGGCATACAAGGAGGAACTACAGGATCTGGTCATGCATCCATCTCGAATCCCGCTCCTCCGCTTCTTACTCAACCAGCTCCTGTCCCTCAAGCATATGTTATGTATATCCCTCCTCATCAACAAGATAACAACTACCCTTCTACTCTGTGAAAGTTCTAAACATCATTTTGTATATTAAAAAAATGAGGAAGACTCTCCCGTCTGCTCTATCTGAACATTTATCAACCAGGATAACGCGGTGTTCTTTGTTATAAAACATGCTGTATTACACTGCGATGTTTATATCTACACAGCGTTGCGACTGTTGTTGAAAATCGTATAGGCATTTTATTAAATATAACGTCATGACTACATGTAGGCAAATACAAATATCAATTTTTATCAATTGTGCTTAAAATGCAATTCATGTCCTACACATTTTCTTACTGCAAAGTCAGAAAAATGCACACCACTTCTGAGATTAAAATATGATGTTGACTCGGTATACTATCGCAACAAAGACTTTAAAACTGGTGTCTTTTTAGCTATCCCTGGTCTCTGGTTAATGGGTATTTCAATTTTTGTGTATTTGTAATTTCTTGTATTCCTTTTGCGAGAAATTAAATAAGAAATGAGTAAATGAATAAATAAATAAGTAAATAAAGTAAAATGAAATAAATGAAACATGAGCTTAATTTTGGGATTTGGGGTTGCTGTCACATGCTAAACGTTTCATGAAATTTGAACACGTTCTCTTTTATTTAGAGTGGTGTAGATATACTAATTTTGTCATTTTTCTTTGTAAAGATAATGCCCACTTCAAACATAGGAAGTGCCCTTTTACCTGAACCTCCCCATTTTCAACTTCGCTCCGACACCCCTGTCCCCCCTCCGCAATGTAGAGATCACTCCATATATATTTTTTTTTTACTGAAATCACTCACTGAGCATGATAATGTTTGCTGAATTTTCTTTAATATCTCGCCGATGAATCCACCGTTGACTTTATTTCAAGCCCTTTTTTCGTCCTATTGGCCATAAAGATAAAGGCTTATGTATGTATTTGATATACATACATATATGTGTATGTAATCATTTTTAGAGAAAAAATAAATAAATGAATTGAACTTAATAAAACCATTTGACACGCCAGATTTACCGCAAAATTATTTGTCATTCACTCATTGATTAAAAACTTTTAATATTTGGACTCGCAAGCTTTACTTTCTTACAAATGAAACATTACAGCTTACTCAAATATGTTGCCTCATACGTCGCTGTCCTCATAAGACCGCGGTGCACTGGTGCATCTGCATGGAAAGCGTATATCAGTAATGTTATATGATCTAGGGGGTGTTGCAAGAAAATATTTGCAATCAATCGCAAATATTCTGTGACAATTTTACAGTTGATTGATCACTTTTTTAACTTTAGAAAATCATATTACACTCCTTGTTTCATGTAGCAGATTAGCAATCAGTCACAATTTGCAATTAATTGCACGGCATGTGCTTGATTTCGGAAACGAAAATAGACTTGCAATTGATCGCAAGTTTCTCGCAACGCCCCATTAGTGTTGATAATGGTTTCCGTTTCAGTGATTTCCTTTCAATTGAACAGGATTTCTGTTTCAATGTCAACAAACGTCTAGTTCGAAAATACACATTGTCAGTGTTATATACATTAATAAACCATCATGAAAAGGGGTCACTCAGAAAAAAAATAATAAAAAGTATCCTACTTAAGGCCTATACATATGGAATAGGTAGAATTATTAATAATTTATATTTGTATATGATTGTAGGCAGATATAGCACCGTCTATCTAAACATATTTCATCCTGGAGAGTGTAAGAATTTTTTTTAGAAAGTACCGAGGTTTGCCAGAATATAATAATGTCATGAACATGTCTAGGGTCAAGAACCGGTCATTCCAGAAAATTCTTAATTCCATGAGGCTCCAGTTCAACTGTTTAAAGTCTCTATACTATAGAGTTCTCAAAATCAATGATGAATTATGTATAAAGAAGATCACCAGAATCCCCACAGGTGGATACTCAACTTTGTGGATCTTTAAGAGATGCTGGTATCACCCTCCGATATATTCAACTGGTCTCGAAAATAAAAATGATAACATCACAATCCTATAATGTACATTTTAATCTCCGTACACATGGTACATGCCACATAAATTAAAATTGATGTTATTGCAAGGTCTGTTTCTTATACAGAAATATTAGTAATATTAGTATTTAATTTGGAATGAAAGAATAAACGCATGCCTTTCATAATCTAGTCAGTATACGATATCCTTATGTACATATCTAATGCATGGTAATAAATGTTTTATTCTCTAAGCCTTATGAAATAAGCGAATGGTGAATAAGCCTATTTGGAAGCAAAATATAAATTTAGCTTTATTGTTATTCATCATGTTCACATATGATTATGAGAACATAATATGCGAGCATGCGCTCGTCTCATGATGTTAAGCAATATATTTGTAATGCGTGTTACACGTGTAAATACTTCGTAGAGCAATAAATGAAAATCTAAATTGACTTGAAGATAATAAGAACTTCTCATAACTAGTACTTCATGAATTATAATTGATTATTCACATGCGACCTTTCCTTGCACTATTTGTGAAAGTCAAACATGTGCTTTCACGAATCTGTAAATGTATTTCAATTAAAAAAAAAATTGTCTCGTGATGGTAGCCTCCCTCTCCCAGGAGTGGACCAATGGATTTCATAAATCGGGCGAGTGATTTCGAAGAAAGCTGGTCATCGATTATTGAATTTGAATTGATTTCTAACTAAACTTCAATTCCATATCTTTGCAATCATTGTAACATAATGCCACAATCGGAACCACTGACCTAGAAATACGTATTCCTAATTCAGTGATTGGAAACATTTTGTCCCTATTTGGAACCCTCAAGAAAAAATGGTTCACAAACCGATTCTTTGCGTGCTCAAAAACCTTACATGGATTAATGTAGAACCTAGAAACGTTGCAAAGTTGCTGTGTAGAATCCTCTGGTGAACCTTTAAAGGATCCAAATATGGGACAACCATATAACAGTCTAAGAACCCCTTTTCTATGAGTAAAAGTCCAAAGTAGTTGGCAATTGGAGCCAAGAATCCCGCCTTTGTTATGAAAAAAAAATATTGACAAAAATAATTGATTGAATAAATAAATAGAAATTGCCACATAGAAAAAGGCATACACCCGCCCCCCCCAAAAAAAAAAAAAATCTTAAAGAGAACAGATTTTGCTTACAAGACAACTTCATTGGCAATGTGGTTATGACTGATGATGAGAATTAGAAAACCAAAAATTGTTTTAATAGGCCCAATGATACGTCCTTACGGAGAGGAATCTCTCCTTCCGTACAAATTAATAATAATGATTATTGATAATGATGACATTGAAACCGATTATCATGATGCTGTATAGTTATAAAATAAGAAGTATAATAATGATAACTATGATAATGTTGATGATGAATGATGATGATGATGATGATAATATAATAATAACATTAATTACAATATTAATAATAATGATAATAATAAATGATAAAAATAATGATAATACTAATAACTATATACTGTGATAATGATCTTATAATAATAATGATGATAGGAAAAAGAAGAATGATGATAATGATAATAATAATGTTTCATTTACCCAGGGTAGCCACCTCAATTCGGAAAACTGCTCTACCAGCGGGCCCTGCAATGTAATGGTAATGATAAATGATCATTCGGGCGATTCCATGCTAGAAAAATCAGCCATTTTCACAACATTTATCAACCTACTGTCCAAACAAAAGAAGAGCTTCAATTTGCTTTGTGGTAATATTAAAGTACTACTGCATGGGTAGACATGCAAAAAACTGACAACCAACAAAAATATGTCGTCCATAGGTGAATTAGAGCTTAAAATGTTGCGTGTCGTATACGGGACATTTCTGCGTCCCGCACGACACACATCATTTTCACCTATAAATTATCCATAATCATTCTTTTTTGGTTATTAGTTTTTCACATGACTACCCACCAAAGCTTTATCACTGACAAAGAAAAAAAAATATTGCTCAAGCATTCGGCTAGGAAACTAGAAATTGTCCAAATGTCCCGTACGACACGTATGGAATCGCCCATTCAATCTTTTACAAAAAATACGATGTTGTATTCAGATCAATGAAGGATAGAACACTTGAATGTGTAAAATATAAGCCTATTATCTTTCATGAAAACAGAATAAGATATATAAAATATAAGAATACTTTAAAAGTACGACAATTTTGATACGATTACAGGTAATATACAGGGCCCTGGAACGATTTTGTAACAGGGGTTACTGGTTTAAATTTGAAACGCAAAAATGGGGTTAACGACATGTACAGAATGGAGGCCATTTTGGTCACATTTCTGCTATTTAGCATACCTAGCAGATTTCCAGGGGTGCTGCCTATGGAAAATAACATACACAGCACCTCCGCTTCCCAGGACCATGACAATAGGGGATATAGGCTTCATGAATACTACAAAGGGTCTGAACGTTAAGACTACAATCATCTTTAATGCTGGACATTGTGTGCCTGACGACAGGACGCCACGAACATGACGAACAATGGCCGATTTTTCGTGCGCCATTTCACCAATATCATCCACACACCTGCACAGTGCGTGGTAAAGAAGAATGGACGCCATTCGCTAAACTGCGAGGTAAACTAAAAATGGTTGCCTTCAAAATATCTCGAGTCCGCTTTTGGATACTTTGGACATTTCTCTTTAATTTTTCGTGGATAATTGAAGGACAGAGCTGGTATGGTGAGTAAACATGAATCAATTTTCAGTGTGAAAACTCACACTAGTAATATACTGATGAATTAAGTAATGTTGATAGTGATAAATAATGTTTTATTTTGTGTATGTATATTGGGACATTTTGTTACGCTTTTTTAATGATCCGATAGCTTTGATAATCATGGACTGATGGACACTGGCCTAAATCCAAGCATTGAACCTTCACAGTGAAAATGAATATCACGCTATTTAACCCCGTCACTCTAACATCAAGTTGTTTAAACTTTAACACAATTGTTCAAACTTTTTCAACATCTTGTTAAAAAAATCTAAACAACTTGTTTCAAACTTTAAACAATTGATGTTAGAGTGACGGGCTTACACAATCAACTTCAAGTTTTAAAAAGCGTTTTTACAGTATATAGATCAGGGAAATAAACTATTGTTTCACCCCCCCCCCCCCTTGAATAGTATGACGTCATGGATTTACGCCCATGGTCATCATGGATGGGAGTCCACACAGATATGACATAAATTAATTAACTTATTAATTCATGAAACATTTTAACATTTTGATTTAAAAAAAAGAATCTGCGTTGAAGTACATGTTTCTACTTTCCACGCGGACTTGATATAAATGATTACCTGATATTTAATACGTTTTTAACAATAACAATCTTACCACCTTCTGTATAGAGATAGATACCCATCTAATCTTATTAATCACGTTAATGTCAAATATCAATGCTCATTGAACGTTTATTTTTCTACCAATTCAATCATTACCATCATTCGAACCATTTCACTTAATCTCTTACCCGGAAAAGCCTATCAACTTGATTCATTTTATATCTATTGTAGCATTCATGCTTTTGTTCTGTAATAGATTTGAAGAAAAAAAGTCCACACCAATAGTTCCAAGAACGCATGAAGCATTTCCGTTTATTATAATGTAAGATAAAATAGCACTTTCGATTAAGTGCCGTGTTCACGGGTAAAGCTGCCGTGGCTGGGATCGAACCCCGGACTTTCATGTGTCTCGTCTAATCTGGCGCCTTACCACTCGGCCATTTCACCTCCGTATTACCGCCAATTTATCGATCACTCATGCTTGCTCTCAATTGGGGCCTGTTCTGTATATCAAAACTTTATTTCAGAAACCAGAAAAGGCGCTTTGCAACCTACATAGACCTTAGTGAAAATTCTAGTAGAATCATGCATATATTTCACTTATTTTCAGGTTCTTCAAGGATACACAGTTTCAAGGGGTTATACATGTATTCATCTCCATTTTACCGAAACTGATCATCAACCATGGCGTCTAGTATCTATTCACACAATTATAATCTGTATTAAGCACTTATCTATGATTCCATCTCACCTAAAATTCATATTCGGATCACCGACATTTGCATTTATTCATTATATTCCATTTAATTTCGTTCTCTTATACATCTGTATTCGTGCCTTTTTCAGTTACATTTATATCATCTTTCACCATCTAACACGTCCACTACTTATTTTATGTTATTTTGTTTCTCTTCACTAAAGTTTATTGCTCTAATTTCGAGACTTCTTTAGAGATAGAGTAGAAATGGGAATGGTGATGTAGAAGGTTTGTTCACTTTGTTCTTGTTTGGGTTCAAATCCTGCCCGACCGGTGCTATAATGCCCTTTGGCAAGTCACTTTCTGTTGGCATATTGTGTGCGCTTGTGAAATGGCGCCTTGCCGGAATTCTCGCTAGGGAGTCGAGATACATGGTTCACAATGTATTAACATCGATATAATCCAATGACCGAAGTCATAACATGCCTGTAAATCGGTTAGATATATGAAGTGTATTCAAAAGTAGAACAATATTATCCATTCATTTTTTAAAACTTCATTCTCATATCTGATGTATCTAGGTTAATTAAAACTTTGATATACATGATTTTGTTCTTATGTTCAGATGTCAGACTAGTTGGTGGATCCTCGGCTAACGCGGGCAGGGTGGAAATCTACTACTTTGGAAGCTGGGGCACGGTGTGCGATGACGGGTTTGGATATGATGAAGCTGACATCATCTGCCAACAACTAGGTTACGAGTCCGCCAATACATATTACACCAGCGCCTACTTCGGGGAGGGATACGGCAATATTTGGCTGGATGATGTTGACTGCACAGGGAATGAGTACGAACTAGCAGATTGCAATCATGATGGTTGGGGCGTTCATAATTGCTATCACGGCGAAGATGTCGGGGTAGAGTGTTACGTAAGTGGTAAGTATGAGGAGGTCGATAATACGAATATACAATATGTAAAATAATTATCCATGAAAGAAAGGAGACATACCCTAACAAACGACGTTTAAAGGGGGCATTTATAGGAATCAGAGCAAATTGTTTGGCGTATATTATAGTAGTTGATCCGTTTCATATAAAACTATGCTTCCTCAATTTTTGCCCAATGCTCATGAGACATGGCACAGGAATTGGTCTCGAAATGAAGATATTATGAAGTCACATTTCCACTATGTCAAAAATGTTGGGTACTGCTCTATGGCAATAAATCAGTGAATCTCTTGCGGAAAATATCTCGACAGTTATTTGTGTTCTAAACGTTGATACCTCCCAATGGCGTCGGGGGATGCAGAAGTGGAAGTAAAAATTTCAACAATTTTCGGCGCACTTAGCTTACATCTAAAATTATTTTATAATGGATTAGCGCGCGCGGCAATTCGGTGTGATTAATAGTATTTTTATGCCAAGTTTGCTGGTTTGATGGTGCTTTCCGATACAGGCATTTACATTACATAATATATTTAATAATGTCAAAATCATTGGGGGGAATCGATATGTTTGCCCCCGCCCATTTTTTTTTTGGGGGGGGGGGGCAATTGCCCGGTATGTTTTAGAAATCTAGTGCAAAGATCGAATGTATATTTTCTGTCTCTATAGTCAACTTTGTATAGAGTATAAATTAGGCATGATAAAATACATGTCGTTAAAATGTTCTTAATCGTCGCTTATACAGACTATTATTATGATGATGCTGATGTACGCCTTTCGGATGGTGATGTCTCATCAGAAGGACGAGTAGAGGTCCTCTACAACGGACAATGGGGGACGATCTGTGATGATTCCTGGGGCCGAGAAGAAGCCGACGTCGTCTGTCAGCAACTTGGTTATTCCAGAGCCATCGAAGCAGTAGGAAATGCTCGCTTTGGTGAAGGTAGTGGTCAGATCTGGTTGGATGATGTATCTTGTTCAGGAATAGAAGATGGTATCGATGAATGCTCACACGATGGATGGGGTACTCATAACTGTCATCATTCGGAAGATGCTGGAGTCAGATGCTACGACGGTGAGTAAACGACTTTAGTTTGAAATTTCGAAATTAATTTCAAACGTTTGTTTAGATGGAATTACGGAGGACTGATCAATCCCCGCAGTTATATTTTTTTACTTACATTTCCTGCAAGAGAGAGAGGGAGAGGGAAAAAGAAGTCTTACTCCCAATTAGCGCAATCATCAAAATGAGTGATAAAACGCAATCATTCTGGTCTCACGCGCGTAAAACATTCCCCATAGACTTGTGTGTTAAAATGGCACTTAACAAAAATTCATAAAAAATAAATGTGAAATTAGAGGGTCGAATGTTTACTACCTTTGGATAGGATATATATCTGACATTCCATATCTGACCAGAGAAGGGTATCGTAGCCAGCTCATTTTAAAAATAAATCGCCATTTATGAAGATAACTATGATGGGATCAAATTCATCAACTGAAACAGTAAAATAGCCCCAATTCTTCCGCCAGTCAAAAAATAGTGCCAAATCATTGATATATCTTCCCAATTTGGGCAAAGGAAGTTCAGTAGTTACCATTTCTAGAATCAGTGTTAGATTTTGAATCATATTCATACATTTTTGTCAATCAGCAATATCAAATTGAAAAATTTCGAATGGGTTGGGTCGAACGAATATCTTTAGCCCTCCTGATGTAATTAGGCTCATGGCACCTTCTTGGTTTTAATAGCTATAACTTTTCAAGCATCCGGTAAAGAAAAGAAAGAGCTGATTAATCCACTCATAGTGGTTCAAGTGTTCCAATATAAGCAATTGATCTGGAAAAGCCACTTTTTTTTACAACAAATCCTTTTCTTTTGTATTTTTCAAGGTCAAGATACTGGTTCATATGGTTTTGGAGTTGCGGTGATCGCTGGTATCACGGTGGGGTCTATCCTAGCCCCTGTTCTACTAATAGGCCTTATTTACGCTGCCTGTAAGTCATCTTCATGTGTAACGCCGGTTGATGTTGCCCCTACGCGTCATCCAACTTCGGCCCCCACCTATAATTCATATGATAACCCGGGACCAGATGGCATGAACAGACCTCCACCTTCATACGATGAGATCAACAAACCCACAGCCTATGCCAACCCTCATGGGGTCCAACACCCTCCCCCACCACCTCCGGACACGTTTAACCCCGTTGGAGGCCACACCCATCCTGCCCCCGTTCAATCTGGTAGTATGTACCCCAACAACGCATGGCAAGCTCCTCCAACAGGTGCACCTCCTTCGTCTTACCCCCCTCCCATGGCTCCCAGTGGAACGGGGGACCAATACAACCCCTATGCTGATCTACCACCTTTAGCCCAACCTGCCCCCGTACCCCAAGCATACGTACCTCCACCAACCCATGTTCCGCCACCCCAACAATTATACTGATGATAGATGTAGTTAATCAAAACGAATGTATGACGATTCAGTTTCACTAAGCTATCTACAGTAGATTTTCAATTGACAATATAATCATCCCCAGTATTTAAAAAAAATGAATGAATATTAATCAGTTAGGCACGCACTTTCCCTCAAATTATTATACATGTGATCAAGATTTTATTGGTACTGAATAATGTCATGGAGTATAGACATGTACATGTATCGTTTGGTCTCAGTTTTTAACGTCTTGCCTTCTGTTTACATTAATCATGTTAATATCATCTCCAAATCATAGGGCATTCGTAAGAGCATTAGATAAATATCTTCGAAAATAGTTTGCTTTTAAAATAAGTTAATAGATTCAACATAAAACAATTAACGTTGTGTAAATATATTTACCGTTGTATCGTCCATGGTACAGTTGGCAATATCTTCAGAGTCTTTCATTTTTTACGTATTCTCTTTTGAACATAATGTCACGACAATTTTGACAACTCTCTGTATATATTTATTTCATAGATTTATTTGATCTTTGTATATTGTAATTATTTCATTTTCCACTCTCTGGTATACTTGATAGAAAATGTCGGGGTTCTTTAATACCAGAGACGTTTCGTCGACATTTACAGTTGTTTATGGTTAATGTTACATTTCCATGTTCATGATGTTTATACCGCGTTTTGATCTCGGGTATCCAATGTCTTATTGATCGTTATAGTGTAAACTTGATTAGTGATATCGATATTTGTCAGTGAGCGGAAGATCATCAGATAATTTCATGTTGATTATTACTTTATATTTTGATATTAAAGCTTTTTATGACTGCATTCCTATGTCATGAACATGGATGAACATAGTTTTGTGAAAACAAATACAAAACAATTATGGTTTCATCTAACATGTCTAAATTACTGAACATATTGAGAATTGGCTGAATTCTTTTTTTTTTTACAATACTTGAAGAAGTCTTTGTACATTTTCTTGAATTTCTGTTAAATTCGATCCCTTTTCTTGACGTTTTACATGTATATGCCTATTTATTTTGTTGTTGGTGTTGTAAGTATATGCTGAAATGTATTTGGTTCAAGAAAAGATTTAAAATAATATAGGCCTTCAGATTTAACCATCAAATGAAATCACATTATATTTACAAAGTAAATCCATCCATGGGATGAAAAATCATCGTTCGGCTATAAATAGGGAGCTTTAGATCCGCGACGCAAGACAGATTCAAGAACTCGGTAAATGTATTGAAAACGCCCGTCAAATTACAATGAACAGCATGGAGGGCTTTGTCAAAAAAAAAAATTGGTGCACCGAGACAGTATAGTTGGTTTTTATGCTTCGGAGCTGACGAAAAAATTGCAAATAATTTATTTGTCCAGGACGAAAATGCTGCTTTGATTCACCAATTTTCGACAAAGACTTCTTGGTTCTTCATTGTCATGAAGAGCATTTGGCAATACATATTTTTATGTTCTTGAATTCGTCGTTTGTCGTGTAGCTTAAACTCCCCACTATAATATGAGTAGATGGATTGTTAAGTTATAGAATGAATATGGATTGTTTGATGAATATACGTCTGTAGCCATAGCAAATGATGGCTGAATAAATAAAATTATGAATGAGTGACATTTTCAGTGATTTATATGAAATTCTAGTGCTTATATGAAATGAAATGAAGAAAAAAAAATCCATTTAATCAATGGATTGAAAATTTTAAAGAGATATTATGCTCATTCCGTCCACCACATTAATGTCTATTGTTTATTTTAGTGATATATTTTGTTGGACCTTCTTAATCTCTCTATTTCAAAGTAAAATTGTGTTTGTATTATATATAACAAAAACTTATATATTGCAATCATAGTACCTATTCCTGATGCTGGACCTTTTGATGATAGAAATAACGCTTATTGTTTAGCTACAATACCAATCAAACTAATAGTTTTAAATGTTATATTTCATATCATAATTTCAAAGTAGAAGCCTATCGCAATAATATAAAAAAATATATCCTGTTCTGTTATTGAATAGTGCATGTATATACCGTATAAAAATTGTTAATGAAGATTATATCGATGTCTGTCGTGCCATTCGCCAAATCTATATTTGCAGTGAATACTTTACGTCGGCAAACGGTTTAGTTATTATAAGAAGCAGAAGTGTAGAGAATACTGACAAAAATAAATTACTAAAGCATAAAAATATATTTGTTTGGCTCATTTGTTTGAGTGTATCAACATATTATCTAACATCTGGCACGCCTGGATTTGGGGGTAACAAACACGATTTTGCTATAGGGGAAGTTCACCCTGTCAAAGAGTTTGTTTTTCAAAACATAGATGAAGGTTTAAGGAAAACTCATCACAAATTCAGAAAATTATTTGAATGTAAAGTTTGTATTTGTGACGTCAGCTGCCCTATATGTTAATATAAATCTCATTTATTTTGTCATGGTTCATGGTGACAAATTCTTGTTTTACTCTGATAATGAGCGAGTGTGAATATATGTTGATATACTGAAGGTATATACGATAAATTGATTTCTAATTTTTCAGAAAATTTCATTTCATTTTATTCGTCTTCTAATTATAATATACACGATTTTGGGGAAGCTGCTCGCCTATGACATCACAAATAAAAAGAAAAATGAGATTCTAATAACTCTGTTGATACTTTTCTTCAAACCTTCACGAATATTTGTTAAAATATTTTTCTGCTATAAGTCACCTTTTCGTCAACGTAAACTTCCCATTGAATAGACAGAATTCCATTCAATAAAAATACAAAGTTTGTAAAAGTTTACCCCCTAATATACTATTAAAAAATTAATACTGATAAGAGTTTTCACTGACGCTTATCATTTCTGTCCATCATTGGTGAAATTATGAACCAAAAATATTTATAAAGACGAAATTATGTTGACAGGTTATCGTATCTTTAATGATATACCTCAAGTGTAATAAAAGGACCTCAAATTATATCATGGAATATTGTCATTTGTTTATAAGGATGCTTTTTTTCCATGATGAATAATTTCTGTTGTTGTCTTTCTTTTGGTCCTATAATGATGTTTGAAATTCATAATCACAACGTATACATGCATTACTTTGTTTCACCTTCGTGTATCTTAGGCTGATGTTTAAAGATCTACTCCTCTTTCGATGGCTACGGCAATTTTTAACATGATTCAACTTAAAATAATTTCTGGTGTCTTTTTAAAATATATATTTCTAATCGTGTGTTGTATTCAGGTTTGAGTTGTGCATAAATTACTAAAATAGCAGTTGCAGACATGCAGCTGGCCCTCTTTTATTTATTTGTCTTAATTAATTTGTTTTGGAAAGATAAATTAGTTTTCAATTCATAATAGGCCTGTGTGTTTCTTCTCAGACGATTTGCCCTTCGACTGCCATCTTCATCTAACCATAAAGCTAGACGTTACATTTCGTTGATCATAACTGGTCTTAATACCAACGACTAAAAACTGATTACGTAATCACGGCCTGGCGACACTACAACAGTAATGGCGGATACTCTGGCTTTATTGACTATGGTTGTATACATTCTTTTGTTATCCCATATACGTCATAATAAGAACTCAAAAGGTATGAGGACCTTCAGCTATTGTCCGCAGTCCGTGGGAGAGGGTTGGATTTACAAGGTACATCTATCAAGCCAACCAATACAATTATGCGACCATAGAGTTTCGACCCCATCGGGCAGGTCGCTGTCAAAACGGGGAAAAAAGTTCTGAAAAAAGGTATAGGCCTATATGTACTGGTCAAGTATGAGGGGATTAAAAGGGAAGGAAACATATGGACAGGGTAGGCATAGAAAGGAAAAGAGGAGGGGGGTAAATAAAGAAAGACAGATATGAAGATAGCTTGATTCAGTGTATAGCGTCCCGGTATAGCGTATCCTCATTTATATGTCAAATTTATTTGAAAAAAAAACACGTGTTTCGTTAAAACTCTATATTTGTGCAGAGTCCGCCTAAACCATTTTATTTCACTTTTTTAATTGTTGTTGTTTTTTCCGGCAACCTCCTATTCATTTTCCGCTATTTAGAGAGATAATTCATAATCATAAAGAGCGACACTTTTAAAATGGACCGAATCTTCATTGGCAGTGATTTGCTGAGGGCGATTTTTTAAGTATATAATCTTCGTATATAGTGAGTATAGTAAAGAGAAGATAATACCCAAGACAAGAAGAGTCCCCCAAATTGGAGGTGTGATCGCAGTTCAACATTGGCAATATAATGTGATTTAGATACGCAAAATTATCAGTTTAGAGTAAAGTCGAGGATAATAGACCATATCAAACGGGAAAAATGATTAAGGCTTATAAGAAAAGTTGAAAAGTTGGTCAAAGTATGCAGAAAGTTTTGCGGGCCCTCGTTTATTGGTTCATCTGTAACTTGATCGTGCGCCGGGATACAGCTGCTATAAGTAAGTACTGAATTATATATGCTTATTTACTTACATCATTAAGAACTTTTCACAGTCCTGGATATTGATTGTTATTATTAATGTTTTATTACTGTTTTATTCTCTTTGCATCCCTAGGATGTATTGCAAGAGATTCACAATAAATGCAAGCTAATTCTCGGTCTCTAAATTTGTATCATAATTGCAAATTTGCCAGTTTGCAGTTAACTGATATACAGTAATCGTATATACCGGGAGTCAATACTGGCATTTTGATTTGCTACGATTCAAACTAATCTACCAATAGTTAATTAAAAACCGAAAGTTTTAATAAGTTTCTTGAAGATCCCCTTGAAATGATTTGATAATGAGCTTTAAAGGACAATGACTACTAATTCGTATATCAATATTTAATTTTGTAAAGAAAATGCATGTTCACAGTCATGTTACAAGCGGTACCAATGACGACTATTTCAATTATTTTGAAGCCAGATGCTTGTATGTGCCTTCCGCTTTGATTCATCAAAACTGTTTTATGTATAGTTTATTAAAATACACTTTAAAATGATTGGTCTAAGTAACCAACCTGTTGATGAATAATGCATCCGACCGAGAAAAATGATAAAAAATGAACAAATTAATGGGTTAGAATATATACCAGCAATTTGATTTGTAATGATTTTTTTTGTCGGATTTATTATTCACCAGCGGATTCGTTACTTTGGCCAATCCTCTTTAAGAGTGTATATATGAGAAAATATATCTTACAAAATGGACCGAGATAAGTGTTCATGATTATAGAAATATACATTTAAAGACAGCGGCATACCTTATTGTTCTGCAACCTGATTTGTAATAAAACGTTTCAAAAGTTCGCGTAAAAGTCGCACATGGAGCGTACTGTCCAAAGTTCTTAATCATGTTAATCATCAGATGAATACTGAAGTTCAATGAGTGTATACTGTCGCAATCATTTTATAAGAATAAAGACGCATCTTATATCCATGCATGTATAATCGCAATTACGTCATATAGCAATCAAATACAATCGGTTATGGTTTGGTATAGATTTGTCTTTTCTCATCCCAAAACAAACGTATTCTTCCCTAGTATGCTTATCGTCTTTCGGAAGGTCAAATTACACAAGTTTTACTTATATTTATAACAAATTGTCCCATAACCAAGCCTTAGACAAATCAAACAGTGTGTGACTCGTCATGTCTCTATATCCTCAAGTTGAGGCCATCTCTATGTCCCCTTGTCAGGATGATCCACATCCCTCTTTCTTTAAAGATCTCACCCCCCCCCCCCCCCTCCCCACCCGCAGTTCCGATGTCTCTCTTCACAGTCTCCACCATCCTCATTCCTGGCTAATCCATTTTCTCACCAATTTTTTTTTTTACAGTTGTCTCTTTCTCTCTCTCTTCTAAAGCACCTTTATTCTTTTCAGTTAGGGCTTTGAAAGTATTTTCACCGCTGTCATGTTTTCCCTATGCCACAGGTGTACGATTATCTGGAAGCGGTAGTGACACAGAGGGTAGGGTTGAGGTGTTCTATGATGGTGAATGGGGTACAGTATGTGATGATCTCTGGGGTGACTACGAGACCACTGTGGTGTGCAGTCAGTTAGGCTTCAGAGGGGGGTCGTCCTACGTGGGAGGAGCGTTCTATGGTCAGGGTACCGGGAGGATCTGGTTGGACGATGTTCAATGTCGAGGAACTGAGAGTTCCTTGGAGGATTGTTCTCATCTGGGATGGGGCATTCACAACTGTGGCCATTATGAGGATGTTGGAGTTATATGTAGCGAAGGTAAGTAAAAATGTCCCTTAATAATTGTTTTTTTATTGGGTAGATATTGTCTTCATCAGTTTCTCTTCGCGTACAGCGGTAAAGCATTTATGGAAATGGGGATGGAGTCGAGTCCACTACAAGCAATGATTGTAAAGTGCGGATCCCTCTTGAAAATATTAAAATAATTGGGTACGTGTGTATATAATAAGAAAGAGAAAAACAGGAACAATTAAAAAAGGTGGGGATCAGACGGAGGTTCAGCCACACAAAGATATCTCCGCAATGTAGGTTATTTATTTCAAAAGTAGCTTCTTCCGAATACCTTTTAAATATTTTTTCTCTCAGAAGCAATTATTTTAAAAAATAAATAATTTTCTATGACTCAGGGACTGATACGGTGCGTCTAACAGGAGGTAGCAGCTTATCAGAAGGGCGTGTTGAAATCTTCTACAACGGACAATGGGGGACGATCTGCGATGATTCCTGGGGCCAAGAAGAAGCCAACGTAGTCTGTCAACAACTTGGTTATTCCGGAGCCATCGAAGCAGTAGGAAATGCTCACTTTGGTCAAGGTAGTGGTCAGATCTGGTTGGACGACGTATCTTGTTCAGGACTCGAAGGTGATATCGAAGATTGTCATCATGGCGGGTGGGGCTCTCATAACTGCGTTCATAGCGAGGATGCAGGAGTAAGATGTTCTAACGGTAAGATATTGACTTCATAAACTAATATTGACTTCATAGTTTCTTTCTGACCTTCCCATTTTACCAAAGTATTGTTGCAAATTTTAGAGTAGGTCAACTAATGAATTGACTGCCATATAGAACACTCTGCCCTGCGTCGCATTTGCTGCTCTACATTATAATACATAATTCAATTTTTGCGTGATATATGATTGGCGTTTTCAAGATATCGTAAACAAGTCTTTCTCCACCATGTCCATTCGGCCCTGTTTAGCAGTTTAGTGCTCAATATGTTTTGTCCTGTGTATGAAAAGCGATTTTTGATAATCATCAAATATATATAATTTCGTTGTCAACCACTCTTTCGTAAATTGAGTTTGGCTATTTTATACAATTTGATAACATCGTATTATTCGAACACCCCAAAACTTAAACACCAAGTTGTTATATAACTGCCGAAGATAGCATCTTAGCAGCTATAGCAAGTCATTAGACCTTTTTAAATCGCTTTTGCAAATTTTGAGTATCATAAATATTTATTCCAAAGACTCTATGCTCCATTTACGTTTCTGGACAATGATTGATAATCATTTGATTTGAATTTGATAGTGACACATTGGCCTATCAATTAGGTTTGGGTTCATATCTCAACTCTGGCAAATGCTACTGCTCGATCTTTGGGCGTGAATACCGTGGAGAAAAGGGTATCTATCCTTAGGAGTCATCAGGGTACATGATTGGTAGTTTAGAGTGCAGAGTACATATAAGATCCTTTATCATCCTTGTATCTTATCTGTAGATGGGGCTAATGAAGGCGATCTGAGATTAGTCGGTGGATCTTCCAGCCATGAGGGTAGAGTTGAGATCTACAAATATTCGGAATGGGGTACTATCTGCGATGATGGCTGGGACATCGAGGACGGGACCACAGTGTGCCAACAACTGGGGTACAGTTCGGCCATATCGGTTCACCCCGAGGCGTACTTTGGTAGTGGATCAGGGGTGATCTGGCTCCACGATGTAGACTGTACTGGATCAGAACCTAGACTAGATGAATGTACTCATAGTGGATGGGGTGGAGGTGATTGCACTCACGAGCAGGATGCTGGAGTCCGTTGTACACCGGGAATAGGTAAGTCTTTCACCTTCCGATATCATCCCCATTTTTCTTAACTTTTTTGATTTTTTTTCTAAGTATAGGACCATGCTACATTTTTTTTTATTGTTTTACAGAAATCCATCCACTCGTCATGGCAAACTTTTGGATCCATGCATGTGGATATGGAATTTTACCTCAGTTTTCGAGATCCTTCGGGGAACGCTATTGTGCTCCTGAGAACAAATTTGTCGTTCATGTCATGTGGAACTGATTAGATATCGAATGTCAAATGAAAGAAATTGCTAATAACTTTATAATTTTCCTTTATTTTGACACAGCCGAGAACAGCCTTCGTTTGACCGATGGCCATGACATATCAGAAGGTCGTGTAGAGATATACCACGACGGTGAATGGGGTACTGTTTGTGATGATGGATGGGATATACCTCAGGCAAGGGTCGTATGTCGTCAGTTAGGGTTCCCTGGAGTGGTCAGCTCCCATAGTGAAGCACACTTCGGTGAAGGTACGGATCAGATATGGCTTGATAACGTGGATTGTATAGGAACAGAAAGCAGACTCTCTGGTTGTCGTCATAATGGATGGAGTAGCCATAATTGCCTCCATGGTGAAGATGCTGGTGTCACGTGCCAGAAAGCTGAAGGTGGGTAAACATGAAAAAGTAGCAGGAATAGTTGTCACGTAAATGTTTGGGTTCCTGAAGAAAGATGTTCTTAAAGAAAAAACTGAAATTTGGAGAAGCGTACTAGCAAAAAGTTTTTTGTTGTTGTTCATGTTTTTAAACAAAATGTCCAATTGCAATCACTACGACTATATGGATTTTAAACTAGCCACATGCAATGCCATATTTGTAGAGATATGCAGTTTCTCTATTTAATTCCAAGACGTCATCAATTACGGAAAATTATATTTCTGCTTTAACAGGATATATAACGATATGAAAATGACAAAAAAATGAAAATCCATAATTTTTTTTATTTATCTTAAATAGAAATCTGAAATAAAAATACTCCGGAAATTAATTTGGACCAAATATTGATCGTAGGCCCGCCAGCCATTGTTCGGGGACAGCCTGATCGACTTTGATATATTCCATAAATCGTTAAACGTCAAACAGGGTAGCAGTACCCACATCTTTTAACGTTATTTTGGTCTGACGCGGCCGGGGTTCCGGTTGTGAGACGGACGCTCTACCAGCTGAGCCAACAAACACACCGGTATGACATATTGGCGCCGTGGAATGAGTTAGACTCCTAGGCTTCGATCGTCCCTCCGTATATACCTGCCTCCCCTACCTATCAACATCCTTTCATGTCTATTTCATTGGTTTCAGGAGATACAAAAGGAGCTGTCGCCTTGGTAAACAGCCAAGGTCGAAACTGGTACGGACGTGTTCAGATCTACTACAACAACACATGGGGTACAGTATGCGACACTTTTTGGAGTCTGAACGAAGCCAGGGTAGTGTGTAACTCACTGGGTTTCGATGACGTCGACAAGTGGAAGATGAGTGCCGAATCTACCGAAGGTCCTATATGGTTGGACAACGTTCACTGCGATGGCACAGAAAGCTCATTGGTCTATTGCACCCATGCAAGATGGGGTGTCCATCGCTGTGACCACACCCAAGATGTCGCAATCAGTTGTTACAGTATGTATACTTCGAGAAACCATTTAATGAGTTTCGGCTTTAGGGAAGGGTGTAATATACCATTACGTGATACAATTTAAACTGGCTGAACTTGGATTAACTTGAGAGAAAAAAAACACACTTTTTTATCAGCGAGTCAGGAAGATATTTATGAAACAACTTGAGGTAATGGAAATACTATACTTGTCGATATATCCTACCAGCTTTCTATATTTCCGTCTATTAATTGCCTCTTCCACTATTTTCTTTATTTCCCTTTTATTGGAAATCACTAAAATAAAGTATATACGATATGGATCTTTATTTGCACATTTTGATGTCTCTTCAAGCAATGCGCAGGTGGATTTTTCGCCCTTCTGAGAACTGTCCGGCGCGCTCTTGATGCTTGGCGATCACATTGAATTCATCCCCCTTTCCTTTCTCTGATTCATTCCTATATATCTATAATTACCCTATTTTACGGAATCATACATTTTAATCGATTCAATTGTTTTTTTTCCTTCACAGATTACAGCCATTTTAAAACGGGTCATATCGTCGGGATCCTTGGAGGGACTGTTTTCATCGTTGTCCTGGGTCAATATATCAAAGCTGCCTACCAAAAAAGCCGATGTTGTAACCATTCTTCGACTTCCTCAACACCAGTCTCTGCTCCTCCACCCTCTTCTAATCATCATCGGGTGACACGAGATTACGGTCCTGGTTTCAGTGGCAATTATTTCTCTCGGCCAGACACCGCTCCCCCATCCTATGACTCCATCTTTAAATACTCCACCCATCATCCGCCTCCACCACCGGATCCTGCCGCATTCTCTCCAGAGGGCGGCACGCGTTCCCCTCCACCACCATACTTGCCCCCATCATCCACCGCTGCAGAATCTCTCGCGAGTGGTTCTACGAACTATTATCCACATTCACATTCTGCTCCCGACAGGGGCTTGACTCCTGTCAACGGATAGTATTCTACAATAATTAGAATATTGTTAGACTTTTCATCGTTGTCCTGGGTCAATATATCAAAGCTGCCTACCAAAAAAGCCGATGTTGTAACCATTCTTCGACTTCCACAACACCAGTCTCTGCTCCTCCACCCTCTTCTAATCATCATCGGGTGACACGAGATTACGGTCCTGGTTTCAGTGGCAATTATTTCTCTCGGCCAGACACCGCTCCCCCATCCTATGACTCCATCTTTAAATACTCCACCCATCATCCGCCTCCACCACCGGATCCTGCCGCATTCTCTCCAGAGGGCGGCACGCGTTCCCCTCCACCACCATACTTGCCCCCATCATCCACCGCTGCAGAATCTCTCGCGAGTGGTTCTACGAACTATTATCCACATTCACATTCTGCTCCCGACAGGGGCTTGACTCCTGTCAACGGATAGTATTCTACAATAATTAGACTATTATTAGACTTCAACCGATTTCTGTCAATTAAGAAATGGGGTTACGCAATCAGTTTATCGAAATATGCGTTTGTTTTATAGAGTAGGCAGGGTCAGACCCGGGGGGGGGGGGGGTCAGGGCCATCAAGGAATTTCTCAAGATACCAAGCGTTACCACTTGCACAATTGACAGCTGCCAATATTATGTACCTTTTTGGGAAGGAATATCATTTGTGGTCAAATAATAATAATAAAACAATTAGCGCCAATATGAAAAGTGATTTTTGCATGGAGAATCAAAATCTCATAGTTTCGGCCAGGGCATCAATGGAAGATTCTACTATCGAGGATCCTTCCAGAAAGGGATTTTCACAAAATAAATGATGAAGATGCTTCATCATGACATCTACACCAAGGAATAAGTCAAAATCAGATTCAGAGCCTAATACGTTTAAACATAAACAATGGATATTTCATCAACATTTTTGTCCGACAAGTTGTCAGATCTGACATCTTTCCTTGATTCTGATTGGCTGCAAAGCACCGTCCTTATGGTAACACTAGGAAAAGTCTGACAAGTCCTTTCATGAAACGCTCCCCTTGTGAAATATAGCAAAGTAAACATTAGTCTTTGGTGAATTTCATTTCATTTTATAGAACTTTTTCATGCAAAGATAATTGTTGCTTTTGCATTGCTTTAATGTTCATGATTTGTGTTTTTGTTATATAAACTCCTCAAAAAAAGTTTGGAAATCTGACTTTGATCGATAATCCCTCATCGTATTTAGTAATTATCAATCTGTAATTAATATTAATGAATAGAGAATTTAATTTTCTTTAAAATGATACCCTACATGATATCATTATGGTTCACATGGAGATGCAGTACCTTGAAATGTGGGGCAAGGTCAAAATTCAAAAGTTGCAAAATGACACAATATTGAAAGTCACTGTTCTTTTTTCAGTGGTGATGAGTGGTTTTCTCAGCGGTTTCTTTTAATTATTTTCATGCACCTTAACATCAACATTAACATGGAATCAAACACACCTCTGCACAAGCAAACACACAATAAACAAACAAAACATCAATGGGTATTTCAAACCACGACTCAAACCATGTTATCTCACAGAACCATCACTACTGAAGCAGGGGCTTGATTTGAATGGATTTTCATCCCAATTGACACAGAGGATCATGTTCTGTTCTGTATTCATGGTATTGACCCTTCATTACTATTTCTGCTCGTTTTGCAGCTTTTCAATTCAGACCTCATCCAACACTTTTGAATCCTGCTCTTTTCGTGATGGCATGATCATAACAAGCATGGTATCATTCTAAAGAGAATTAAATTATCTTTTGAATGATGTACGATATGCATTGTGTGAAATTGGGAGTAGGGAGAAATTAATGTCCAAACACAGATTTCCAAACTTTTTTAAAGGGGTTTAGATCAAATGGATAAAACTTTCTATAGGCCAACATAAGATGGACGTTCCAGAGCCTGTGACACAATAAGCAATTCCTTCATGATATAAGCCTTCGAGAATTGTTTTTTTCTTCAATTTAAACATGAAGAAAAAAAATAATAGAAAAATACCCTTCAGGTTTTCTTGACTGACACAAAATATGTAATGTCTCTGATTTTGTCACTATTTTATTTGTCAAATATCAGTTTGCCTGTAATTGCTTAGTTCTAATGTATAAAATGAGTTAGCAATAACTTTGCTTATTATAGCACATATAACAATATTATTCGCGCGTTCCGTGAAAATGAAATGTCTTTTACAATATATTATCATTCTTTTATACCGCATTGAACCTACTCTACATGAATCAGATGATGGTGTAATTATGATTGATGAATATAACAATTACATCCCCAGCTGAATGGGAATCAATTCACTTTAATTTCTTGGCTCCCAAAAGACCTAGATTTTTGTATTCGTTGTAAATTATGCATATACATGTATTTTGCAAAGAAATATATTAAATATACCAGGTATGCTTCTGTTGTGATTTTTTTATCACGTCTGTCAAATTGAATGATCCCCTCACGTTATATTCCTATCCCCTCTTTCTCCCCCATCCTCTCTTTACCCCTCCCTTTCCCTTTCCTATCTTCCTCCCCTCTGTTCCCCTTTTACCCTCTTCCTCCCGCCTGCCCGTCTTGACCTACTTTCCTCTTCAATTTTTCATACCTCTTCTTCCTCTTCCGTTTCTTATTCTCTTAATATGATATAAATAAGTTAGACAATAACCTTATGTACTGTCTACATATCTGAATAATGCCCGATCGCATCTAATATAATAAATATCAAGTAAATATAAACTCCCCAATACTATCCAAGTCAGTAATCTGATCATTCAAGGATAATGGTCACAACATGCCAATATAACAGACGGATAGGAATCATCATAGAATGTACAAATACATTTCATTTAATGTATATAAAAAGTCACGGTGTCAAAAAAATATAGAGGAATGTGGTAACATGCCAATTATTGGACTCACAAGATGGAAGATTCTTTATTATTGACCTGTTTACTACTGCCATATGGTGGTCCATGTATACAGACATTGGTTTAGGGGAAATCCAAACCAAATGAATTAAAAACAGAGAAAAAAACAAGAAAAATATAAGAAGCAAATAAGTGAGAACATAACAGTTTTGAAGAAACGATTACTTTTCAAAAGTAAGAAAAAAAAATTGTAATCCCCATACCCATGGGAATCTTAACAGGCCAGGGGGCCATTGCAGAAAGAGTTGCGTTTAAACGCAAGCCAACAAATCAATCGCAAGTCCCAAATGCGCACTGTTGATTGGTTGAAAATCAAGTTGCGCGTGATTTTTTTCTCTTTCTGCAACGGGCCCCAGATAGATGATGTAATTGAGTTGTAAGGTGGGGAGACCTCAATTTCGTTCTAATACATAAGGTGACTAAAATGTCATCTTCTCCAAAAGCTTTACTCATCACTATATTCTTTTTGGTTTATTTGTTTTATAAAGATAACAATATGCTATGTTATATCTTTATTACCACCCAAGGCTGAAGGTGCTTAGTAGAAAACCATACAT
Organism: Lytechinus pictus; assembly: GCF_037042905.1. Classification (NCBI taxonomy): domain Eukaryota; kingdom Metazoa; phylum Echinodermata; class Echinoidea; order Temnopleuroida; family Toxopneustidae; genus Lytechinus; species Lytechinus pictus. The sequence continues at coordinate 24,573,157 of NC_087246.1, forward strand.
TCCTGATAATTACGTACACAATTATTGGGAGAATATAGACCCTACTGCTTGACACAATCTACACACCACATTGCCAATTTGGAAGTTACATAGTTCTGGTGATCTCATTTTTTTAAAAGTCATAACTTTCTTATTCCTTGACTGATTTCTCTAAAATATTCACCATTCTGTGTCTTCTTCTTTTTCCTTTTTTTTTTTTATAGTTTCACATACTTATTACCAATGCTGGAGTCCTCTACAACTGTCACAGACATATCTGAGCATGTTGACTATATTTACACATTTTAAAAAAGACAATGATACCAATCATGAAATCAGTTCATAATATGCGGCCTTTTTTGATTTGCAGACTGATTGGATATAAAAGAAAACCAAAACAAGTGGAATGCCTCTGGCCGTCTCACCTGCATCGCGCGATTCAATATAGCAGCAGTGCTGATTTTGAAAACAACTATAACTCGCACAAGATGTTCAGTGATACTTGGTTACTCGTATTTCCACGTTTTATGAATTAGACCAATACACTTATAGAGATATGATGGCAATTCAACAAATACCCCCAACGTGGCCAAAGTTCTTTGACCTTACATGACCTTTGACCTTGATCATGTGACCTGAAACTCGCACAGGATGTTCAGTGATACTTGATTACTCTTATGTCCAAGTTTTATGAACTAGACCAACACACTTTCAAATTTATGGCTGTAATTCAACAAATACCCCAATTTGGCCAAAGTTCATTGACCCTAAATGACCTTTGACCTTGATCATGTGACCTGAAACTTGCACAGGATGTTCAGTAATACTTGATTACTATTATGTCCAAGTTTCATGAATCAGATCCATAAACTTTCAAAGTTATGATGGTAATTCAACAGATACCCCCAATTCGGCCAAAGTTCATTGACCCTAAATGACCTTTGACCTTGGTCATGTGTCGTGAAACTCATGCAGGATGTTCAGTGATACTTGATTAACCTTATGTATAAGTTTCATGAACTAGGTCCATATATTTTCTAATTTATGATGACATTTCAAAAACTTAACCTTAGGTTAAGATTTTGATGTTGATTCTCCCAACATGGTCTAAGTTCATTGACACTAAATGACCTTTGACCTTGGTCATGTGACATGAAACTCAGGCAGGATGTTCAGTAATACTTGATTAACCTTATGGCCAAGTTTCATGAACTAGGTCCATATACTTTCTAAGTTATGCTGTCATTTCAAAAACTTAACCTCAGGTTAAGATTTGGTGTTGACGCCGCCGCCGCCGCCGCCGTCGCCGTCGGAAAAGCGGCGCCTATAGTCTCACTCTGCTATGCAGGTGAGACAAAAACTTGGGATTCTGACATCACATGCGAAATGAAATTTACATGTATATCATAGCCTCATGCAAAGCAATTATGATTACATTTTGTGCATTCAGAGGGGCGTTTCACAAAGCTCTTCCTAAGTTACAAACAACTTTAAGAACGATAAATAGTGACACCTTGCTGGGTGCTAATCATTTTCTCATTCATTTACAGGTTAGCACAGAAGGCATCACCAGTCAATCGTAAATTCATTTTTGTAACTTACGGACAGCCTTTAGAAATACTTCCCTGTTTTATTCTACTTCCATGTTTGCTATGAACATGCATCTGAAGTTGTCTTTTATGTTATAGATGATACAGAATTACCCGATACTGACATCGGTAGATTCGTTTTTACCCTTGCAGAAAACTCAGGTGATAGTAACTGGTGATCTTACTCGGACAATATATGTATATATTCTATCTCTATTTATGTCATCGTTCTCATTGAAACTCTGTATCAGCCTCTTTGTTTCATGTTAGATAGTATCTCTTCCTAAAATATAGCAAAGACTTAAAATTACTTTTTTTAAATAGAGAAAATAGGAAATGAGCTGGAATGTTATTTACACTTTGCTCATAATCAACATTGAATGAGATCTTTTACTGCACAATAATTTCTTTAAGATCTCTAATCATTGCTTTCAGAATCAGATGATTCACAGTTCCATATATTAGGCTTATTTCATTCACCATGCCTTCTCTGGGTTTTTTTTTCAACGTTAACTGGAGTTCACTTTTTTCTGAGATGGAACAAGGAGCAATACACATTGTGGGACTATCAATCACATAACATCCAAAATCAATAGTTAGATAGGTATTTTTTACAGTCGTATAATACCCTGATAACCTTCTACCTAATACATGTAATTACAAAATACTAGACTTTGAAATGTAACTGACTATATTTATACTAAAATCTATTTTCAACAAAAATAAATTTGGCAATCTTCTCTATTTTGTAAAGAATGATATTTCAATTTCTCTTTCGTCAATTGTATTATGAAACAGATCTAGGTCTATAAATGCATATAAAAAGGGTAAAAAGGGAGGTAGAAATGAAACATCTCATTTATACTTCTGAACAATCATAATTATACAATTCAAGTAATTTTCTTCTTAAAAAATGGTTAAAAAATGGTTTAAAAAATGGAAAGTACTGTTAACAAATAATTGGTATAAAGTACTAATAATACATGATTTAATTAATATCTTGCCTTCATGAAAATGTTTACATAAAAAGTCAGCATAAAAAGTTTGTGCAGTCTAAAAATGAATTCCATAGAAGATTTAAAATGGCTTTCAATGTTTCAAGATGATCACATTTTATCAACTAGATATTGGCCCAAATTCACAAAGAGGTTTAAAGCATCAGCCACAATAAAATGAGCACCAAAAGTCCATATTGCCCTACAGAAAATATATTTTTATGAGGAAAATTTGGGCCATTACATTCATTCTGCAAATAAGCCTCCTCTCTTGAATAAAACCCAACAAAACACAGATAAATCGACGTAAAACATATGTAACCTAACTAATATTTCATTGCTAGGTTTATATTTCAATATCAAGGTATTAAAGTTTGGCTTCGTAAGACAAACCAAGGTTATGAAAATCTACTTTGGTTTAAAAGTAATTGATGAACTACTTTAGTACTGATTATTTGCATAGAATACATGAAGTAGGCCTTCACAAATGCATAGTACGATAGGAATAACTTACATCTTAACATTCCAATATGAAATAAATACATTTTTACATGTCCTGTTTCATAGACCATATCAATTTTACATGGGAAGATTCTGATTAATTACACAAAATTCAAACAAGCATAACCTTGACAAATGTCATAAAAAATATTAAAGATCCATTGTAGACAAGGAAAATGACAAATGCCAAGTTTTAAAATTTTTGGAAATCAAAACAGTGACTCGTGCAGAATCTAGTTGAATACATATGAGAGAGCCAATGATTTTGTTCACTCAATATTTCTCAAAATTCATTGCCTGAAATTTCAAATATAATACAAGAAGAATGATCTTGATCTATTATAAACCATGGGTGTCAACTCATGTGCAAACTGCCCATTGCTGTTTTGTTAAACTACAGGAAGGCAAAAATTATCGGTAGTAACGACAAAGCTTTATTCTGCATACAATGTAATTTAGTGTTAACCTTGCTTGATCTTACTCTATTGATTCAAAATCAACTTGCTTTTTTTCTGGTAGATTTTGCCTTCAATTCTTAAGATGCTAATTTATCATTTGGTGTACAAATAATACACATAAGCGAGAGCATTAATACGAATTACATGCATGAGTTATTTTCACACTAATTGGAGTATTTTACAGGTAACAAGTATACTACTGCCTGAGCAAAATGATCTGCATTTCATGTTATATTATATAACATGAAATGCAGATCATTTTGCTAGAATAGTGATTTGGATCCCTGTTTCTTGATATTCCCATCCCCATCTCAAGACCATGACCAATCATAAATACTTGCCTTATAACTGCTCATCGCTCATTAGTCAAGTATAAGTTAGGCAGAATTAATGGACAAGTCCACCCCAACAAAAAGTTGATTTGAATAAAAAGAGAATAAGCATTACACTCAAATTTCATCAAAATGGGATGTAAAATAGGAAAGTTACATGACATTTGAAAATTTCGCTTAATTTCACAAAACAGTTATGTGCACATCCTGGTCGGTATGCTAATGAGGAGACTGATGACGTCATCCACTCACTATTTCTTCTGTATTATATAAAATGAAATATTTCAATTTTCTCCTCATTGTGAAGTGAAACAATGATTAATTCGTCCATGAACATTTGGAATCAGCATTTTTGATACTATATGGTTCAGTCTAGTTGGTCCTTATTGTCAAATCTTAAAAAATGAAATATCCTATAATTCAAACAATAGAAAACAAAATAAATAGTGAGTGAGGGACATCATTGACCATCTCATTTGCATATCACTGAGTTGTGCATATCACTGTTTTGTGAAAAATAAGTGAAACTTTAAAATGCCATAACTTTCTTGTTTTACATTCTTTTGATGAAATTTTCAGCGTTCAGCTAGTTTGATTTTTCTCTATTTATTCTTGTAAACATTTTGCTGGGGTGGACTTGACCTTTAATGCTTGGTCACACACAACCAAGCATTCAATTATGATCTGCTTCAATAGCATCACATAATTAACATAAACCCAAACAGAACTCACTGGGTGGAATTCTGATATAATCAAACCTAGGTTTAACCCTAGTTTAAACTAGAATTTTAGACCACACCTCTATGGAATGCCGGCTTCGTAATATTTCTTCCATTATTCGTGGCATTATAATATATAAATTAATTCACCAAAACTCATTACAATTTCGAATTTTCCTATTCCCATTTTGGGACTCAATTAAATTTTTGACAACTTTTTGCAGCAGGATACGGATCATTTTAATTGGGGAATGAGTTTACAACTGGCATTTCATAAAGCTGTGGTCAAGTTATCCCAAGTTTAAATACATCATGACAATCAATATACCATCCATTATCTTTGGTATTTTAAGTGTCTATAGAGGTAATATAATATTTCAGAATATGTTAACCTCAAGATGAACAACATTGTAGTGTAAAAAACTTTTTTTCTCTCAGAAAGTATTGCTTCATATTCAATTTGCAAAGCAAGCAACTATATATTCATACATCAAAGGTAAATACACTTAGGTAATACATGTACCTAGAGTATACCTTGATTTTTGAAAGATCATAATTCATAAACTAAGATTAATAAATATGAAAGGCTGCCGAAACACACGTGCAAAGCTAAACTTCTACAACAACATGTTGAAAATGGAAGACAAGGTACAAAGTGCAATGCGAATAAATATTAGTTATGCATAGTATACAAACCTGGTTTGGGTACACCTTATTACAAAATATTGTACATTTAATCAGATCAACAGCGTTTTCAGATCTCATCCTCATATCTCCATAGTTTCATCATCTGCAGCTACATCTCCACTAAAAGCTGCATTTGAATAGAAATGATCACCACTTTGAACGGGCAGAGGATCCCGCCCTACAGCACCATGATTGTTTCTAGAATTGTATGTCTGCTGACGAGATGTGATGTTATCATCTCTTGAATATCGTGGAGCATCATTCTCTCTGGAGTACTGTGGAGCAGGACCCCTTGGGGGAAGGTTGCTACTGCATTGGGAAGCAGCAGAATAACTTGGAGGTTCAGATGGCAGTCTAAGCCCGGATGACACCAAGTCTGGAACAGGGGAAGGGAGATACCCTTCCGCTTGCTGATGGCCAGCAGGGAAGGGTGTGGAGGCAGAAGGGCCAGGGGTGTGGGCAACCTCTGATGAGGACGTTGATGGCCCTGCTACCGCTCCATCAGCTCCAGCTTGGTTTAGATTTATTGGTACGGGTTCCCTTGCTGCATTACCATGGAAGACAGATTGAGGAGTGTAGCTTGAGATCATCTCATACTGAGGTGGTGGTTCTGCAGGCAAAGGGAATGGAGCTTGAGGATATTCATTGGATGGTCCTGGAGAGGCAAGCCGTGGTGGAGGTGAGTTGATATGCATGGTTTGACCGTAGCTGTTATAGAACACATTCTGATTAATGGAATACACCTGCGGGGGCCTTGAGCTGGTGGATGGCGAGTTTACTCGTGATCGTGTAGACCGTGGCTCTCTCGTCTCTGGCTTACGTGTCCTGCTGTAGCAAAATGTAATTGCCACCATGAGGAGAACGGCCACTGCAACACATCCTGTTGCTATGGCAACTATAGCACCTCGAGACAATCCGCTCTCTGGGAAGAAAAAGGACAAAATAAGTCAGTTTGAGCATGGAAAAAGAATGACCTTGCAACAAACATAACTAAGCAATAATACAAAAGTAGCAATCAAAAGCCTACAATAAAGATAAAATACATGAAAACAGAAATAAGGTCTTCATTGTTAGTGCAAACATTGGCTTAGTACTAAGGTACTCAAGTACGCTTTACATTTTGGGAGACATTCTTTTAAAGAAAATGGATGTTATGGAGTAGATGACACTCACCAGTACCGAGCCTTCTGCACACTATTCCTACGTCCTCCTGATGGGCGCAGTTATGTTCTCCCCAGCCATTATGTTTGCAGTACCTGATAGAACTCTCGCTGCCATCGCAGTTGACATCATCCAACCAGATCTTTCCTTCACCTGCAGGATAACTGGCCTTGGATTTCTCAACTCCTGGAAAACCAAGCTCCTGGCATGCCACTTCAGCGTCAACATCATCCCAGTTATCATCACAGACAGTTCCCCATGTACCCTCAAAGTAGATCTCCAGACGACCACCACGCGAATCGCTGCCATCGACAAGACGGATCTGGGAAGAACCTGCAGAAAATACACAAGACATTTAACTATTGTTGTTCAACCGACAGCTGTCACACATACTCACTGGAAAATCCCCACATTCTTTCCATATCTGCCATTGTATAGTCAAATGTACAGATGTGAAATCCTTTCGCAGTCAATCAATACGACAAATAGTGTCTCGCCCACTTGTGAAAATAACCAGAAATATCGCGATTTGCGACAGCACGAAACAGAATTGTATCGAAAGTTCATTGTGAAATAACTGGGATGGCATAACATTTGTCAAAAGAGAGTCTTGCATGTAAAATTTTACGTTGACCTCAAAATGACCTTTGACCTTACCATGTGACCTCCGACTGCAGCATAACATGCAGGTCTCCTAAGTACCTCTACAACCCAAGTTTGGTTTAAAAGTGACTTATGGACACCCTAAACATGGTTTTGTGCAGATGTTCTAGACTTACACATCCTTACAGGATACTCCCATTTTCACACAAACACCATGGAGCTACTAAAATATGCAAACACTATGCACTGTGTATATAGTAGGCCTACTGAGGACTCGGGTTCAGGTTGGAGATACGGGGTTAGGAATTTCATTTCAAATTTGGACTTCTTATCAGGTTTTTATTGAGGTTTGCGTAAAAGGATTTTCCATTCATGGGTCTTGTTACAGTATGTCTCACAGTCGATGAAAATTACATAACCGCTTTTCGCTTTTAGGTATTGTGACTTAGGGAGCTTTTATCATTTTTGATGTTTTTTTTTGTGTTCCGAGCCTACACCCCCCCCAAAAAAAAAAATAAATAAATAAACTAAACTCTTCAGGTCCTATTACCTGGTCCCACCTACCATAGATCAAAATGTTCTATGATAGTCAATGTTATATAGTTGTTACAGTGTGCTCAGAATACAGCTGCCAGGGTTTTAACTTGTACATCAAAATATCAACACATTTCACCAATTCTCCAAAAGTTACATTGGTTGCCAATCCGGAAGCATATAGAATCTAAAATAATTCTTCTCACTTGGAAAGTGTTAAACAGTATGGCACCAAGATATCTATAAAACCTTGTCATGACTTATACACCACCTCATAGCCTAAGATCATCACACCAGCAACTTCTTAAGACTCCCAAGATACGTGTAGCATATGGTGCGCGAGCTTTCTCTGCCTCAGCACCTTCTCTATGGAATAATTTGCTGTTGAATTTCAGAATTATACCATCACTGGAGACCTTCAAATCTAAACTGAAGTCTTATCTTTTCTAACAGTATTAGTTATTGGCACTTTGACACTCATCCAAACTTTCTCATTCTTTCTTTTCTTGTGCGCCTAGGAATAGAATATTTCTAGATAGATGGCGCTATACAAATGCCTATTATTATAATTACCATCATCAGTGCAGATAACCCCTGCATCTTCTGCATGTTCACAGTTGTGATCCCCCCACTCGCTGCTGGGACACGTGAAGATAGAATCCTCTGATCCGTCACACATCACATCATCAAGCCAGATGACCCCTGTTCCTTCTCCAAAGCTGGCGCCACTCGTTGCCTTCTCAGCGTTGGTATAACCCAGCTGTCTACAGATCACTCTAGCATCATCAATGTCCCAGTCATCATCGCATATTGTTCCCCATTCATCGTTGTAGACGACCTCCACACGACCTTCGGAAGCCACGTTGCCACCCACGAGACGTATAGTGTATGAATTATCTACACAGAAATGAATATGAGAAAATAATTGAAAAGAAATTGAAGCTATATGTCTATAGCTTTCTTTACAAATGAAAAATTATAATAGAAAGCACTTTTATAACTTGTTTTATATCTATTCAATTCTGAGCTCTTAACTTTACAGTTTTCAAATGGAAACATAATTTTCCCAGAATTAATTACTAGTATTTAAATCCAATACAAAACAACTGCCAAAATAAATGATTCAACGTACACTGTAATACATAACAAAATATGAATACAAAGAATTTATAGAAAACATACACATGTACATGTAGAGTCTTTTAACAAAAGTCACGGAAGAAATTTTTACATTTTTACTTTAGACATGTAGGTTATGATTTATCTATAATCATTCAACTGACCTACATTTTAATGGCTTAGTTAATATTACTGAATAAACAAATGAAATCAGATGAAAATCTATAATAAATCGTTTGTTCGAGAAATTGCTGTTCAAATCTTAGGTCTCTTCGCTATTTTAACTTGCAACTTAATACATTCAAGAAATAAAGTAAAACTTTCTGATTTTGCATTATCATAAGATATACAAAAATATTAACTGAATGGACGCAATTCTCTCACTCCAAAAATACTGCAAACAATTTCAGTTATATGGGATTAATATAAAATTGCTGTATCATGTAAACAAAATATAAACATAACAGAACCAGGATATCACTCATATTATCTACTTTATTTCATATTGAATTACAATGAGTGAGTTCAACCAGAATGATATCGACCAGACAGCAACAGCTAGGCCACCCACTTCAAACACTCTGAATAGAAACACATAATTCTACTTCACGCCTGACTAAAGAACAAGAATTAATAAGGTCACATCAATAGCATTATACATTGTCAAGCCTTGACATCAGTCATATTTGCTCAGTATATTCATAAGACCTATGGATGTGGGTGTTTCTAATTTGAAGAAAGAACTTGGTATCAATGCAACAACAAAAAATTTATTTGAAGAAGGAACTTGGTATTAATGCAAAACGATTTATTTTGTTTGAAGAAAGAACTTGGTATTAATGCAAAATGAAATTATCAGGGTAATCTTTCATTAAACTAGCTCACAATTACAATAACACATATTGCTATTATTCTATAATAAATCTATTCTTAGACAATCAAAAAGAGTATATAAAACAGAAGATTGAAATTTTCTCAACGATATAAAATGTCATCAAAGATGGCCATGATTGATAAAATCTAAACAGAAAATCAATACATAAAATGTCAAGTTCTCCCCACCCCCAGCAAAATGGTGATTTTTTAATTTAAAAAAAATTCAACGAAGAATAATGCTGAAAACTTCACCAAAATAAGATGTAAAATATAAAGTAAATATTGTGACATTATGAAATGTTTGATACTTTCAGAATACAGTTATCCTGGTCAGTGTGCAAATGAGGGGAACAATGACATCAGCCACTCACTATTTCGGGGTATTTCATTGTATGAAATATGATATACATACTGTACTTGATTTTTCCACATTACAATGTAATACAGGGTTGGATTTCGTTCTGAACATGTGGCATTGCAAACAAGTGCAATCTATCTTTATTCAATGAAAGGAACTTCCTTATGGTCAATTTGGCAATTGAAGTTAAAATACATATACTTCATATCCGTAATAAAATATAAAAAGGGTCAGTTTATAACATCAAATTTATGAGAAGAAATGGGAAGACTCATGAGTTCCTTTTTTTATACCTCAAATAAACAAGAGTATACACACATATTGTTATTTTGTTACTTAAAGCAAAAATGAATTAAATTTTTTTTTTTTTAATGACAAGAACCCTCGTGGAACAGAGCTTACCTGCCGTTTGGCACACCACTCCGGCATCTTCGTTTGGTTGGCAGTTATGCATCAAGAACCCATCATGAAGACAATCAGTTAGATTCACCTCTGTTCCCATGCACTGGACGTTATCAAGAATGATGTGACCATTACCTATACCATGAGCAGCCGAGACCGTCGCTTCCAAGGCATCTCGGTAACCAAGCTGTCGACAAACAACCTGGCGGAGAGGGGGGAAAACGAGATCATACATTGAGATTGGATGGCTGCCTGGAGAATTGTTTTGAAGATCAATGTTTATGGTTCAACGAAAGGAAGTCCTGGGGTGGTATTCTGAAAACGTTCTTATCTTTGTTCTTATCTTTGTTCTTATCTCAATGAGATAAGAAGACGCTAAAATCATTGCAAATCGGTATTCTGAAAATCTTCTTAACGCGTTCTTATCTCTGTAAGGACTGCCTCCTTCTTATCTTCAACACGCCCATTTTTAGGATATTACCAATCAAAATGCGCTTTATATTGGCAGTTTAACCAATAGAACCGTTCCTTATGTCAAGAGAATATCATGGGCGCTGTGCGTACACTGTTTCTGGCGCATTGCGCGAAATAGGCATTTTTTACGCAATGACTGATAATTATTTCGAGACACGTGCACAAAATAAAGAAAGAAAAAAAGTAAATAAAGCAGGTACGAATAAACAATAAAATATGAAGAAAGACAGTAAGTAGACAGAAAGGTGTCAGAATGAAGCAGAAATTTAAAAAAAAGATGAAAGGAACAAAGCAGAAAATAATGAAAGAAATAAAGGGTAAACGAAAGTAAGCAATAAAAAAGGACTTAAGAAAAAAAAATAATAATAATAAGGAAAAAGAAATAGAACGATTATCAATGATAAAGTGAGGAAGAAAAAATAAAGAAAGAAAAGAAAGAAACTTAAAGGAAAAAAGTAAAAGGACAAAATAAAAAAAGATAAAAAGATGATAAAATGAAGTAATGAAGAAGTGAAAAAGAAAAGTTTGAAAAAAAAGACAGTGTGAAAGAAAGAGAAAACGAAAGAATAAAAAAATGTAAAAAGTGAAGGAAGAGAGGAAAAGGAAAATGAAACAAAGAAATAAAGATGAGAGAGAAAAAATTAAAGCAAAAATAAAGATTACAGAAAGATAAAAAGAAAGAAAGGTAAATTCAAATAAAGAAAAGGAACGAAAAGGGAAAATAGAAAGTCAAGAAAAGTGAAGAATGAATAAAAAAAGAAAACGAAAAAACATTAATGGAAAGAATAAAGAAAAATATTTTTTTTTTAATTGATAGAAGAAAGACACAGAGAGGAAAGTAAAGTAAGAGAGTAAATAAAGAATGAACGAAAAAGAATGAGAGAATAAAGAATAAAACACAAAAAAGAAAGTAAATAAGACACAAGAGTGTCAGGAAGCAGAAAATGAAAAAAAAAATAAAAGAAAGAACAAACGAATGAACGAACGAAAAAAGAAAAAAAAGAACCCAAAAATAAAAAGGAAAAAAAGAAAAGAAAAAAGAAATAAGGGGAAAAAATAATATTAAGGGAAGGAAGAAAGAAAGAAAAAGGGGAAAAAAGGAAAAGCACATATAAAGACGAAAGAATGAAAGAAAAAAATAAGGAAGAAATAAAAAGATTACAAAAATGTGACGGAAGAAAGAAAAATGAAAAGAAAAGGAAAGGAAGAGAGAAAGGGGAAAGAATAAAAGCAGAAATAAAGACTTATTCAAGAAAAGAAAGAAAGGGATAAAATTAAAAGGGAAAATAAAAAAGGAAGAACGATGAAGAATAAATGAAACAAAGCGAAAGAAAAGTAAAGTAATTAAAAGATTCAAAAGAATAAAACAAAAAATATAAAAGAAGAATGAACTTAAAGAAAGGAAGAAAGACAGACACATAGAAAGGAAGAAAGACAGACAGATAGAAAGGAAGAAAAAGAGAAAATAAATAAAGAAAGAAAGAAAGAAAAAAGGGATAGAAAAAAGAGACGGGAAAATAAAGGGTGAATGAAAGAAAGGGTGGGAGAAATACTTGTGTGTACTTGTTACTACTAGTGGCCATCGATTTTAAGCAAGAAAGAACGCGGACATCGTGAGATGTGATAACCCTCTAGCTATCTTAAATATTATCATAAATATCGTGAAAGATAAGAAAGAAAAAAGTTAAGAACGTTTTCAGAATACCACTTATCTTCATTTTGTTCTTATCTTTTTAGCGCGCTTTTGTATTATATGCGCGAGTAATACATTTACGCGCACATCATAGGATGTTTAGCAAGATAAGAAAAAGATAAGAACAAAAGATAAGAAAAAGATAAGAACGTTTTCAGAATACCAATTTGAGATCGTGACGTAGATAAGAACAAAATTAAGATAAGAACGTTTTCAGAATACCGCCCCTGGACATGACTGGACAACAGAAAGTTCCACTCTCCAAGTCTTCAAATGTCACCACACACTTCCATCCTTTGTCCCACTCTGCTTCTTCATCTGGTTTGTTACCTGTTTTCAAGAATACATAAAATATTCTATTTCTAATCCACTTACTCATTTTATAACCTGCGTCTCTGTATCCCTCTCTCCATTCTGTGATTTTTTCCTCTCTCTCTTTCTTTTTCTCCCCTCTCCTTACTTGAATTTCTTGTTTTTTCTACTAAACATGTTCAATATTTGGCAGGATGCATAGAAAGCAACAAATTATAACACTATATTAAATATCCACTAAATTTGCAGTAGTTAATAAGTCATTTTGAATAAAAATAAAACAAGAATGGAGCTATCCTAAACATTTAAAATGGTAATTACACAACAAAAATTAAGAGTGAGGGAAAAGGTATAAAAAATGGAAAACAAGAGAAGCATACATGTATCAGTTGGGATTAAGAACTCACCCTTGCATCTGCTAAATCCCATAGATCATCACAGACTGTACCCCAAACTCCATCATAAAACACCTCTACTCGTCCTGTTGATTCTACATCTCCTCCAACAAGACGAATATTAACTGAAAATGAGCAAGGATAAGGTTTAGGTTATAGACAATTTTCAGCGGTACTCTTAATTTGAATGAAAAAATACAAGCATTGAATTTAGAAATTTATAATCAAATTTATTTCTAGCAAAATAATATTGTAAGGACTCCGAAACCGAACAGGAGATCATATACAGAGAAGAAGGATGCACTTTTGTCTACAAAAAGATAAATTTATTTTTTTTAAATATGTATTTTTCTTTTTTTGTCAAGTCAAGGCTTTGTAGTTTGTACAAATTTGATATGATCCTGAGAGTAGGCCTACCCTTTTTTTTTGGTTATGTTACATGTATGTTAATGTAAAACGGACAGATGAGGGAACAGAGATATTAGAGTAAGTCTTAAATCTAGGTCAAGTAGTATGAAAGTCCTCTCAATCACAAACAAATAATATGTAAAAATATACCAGACTTTGAGTAAGTATAGCGAGAATTATTTGTCAGAGGTTGGACTGGCATTACTACATGTAAAGCCCCGAGGGATTAATAGTAACTTTGCTAGGACAACCGAGGATGACTCGAGTCATGGACACATGATAACACTTTAAATATGTTCATTTTCTGGTGGGTTTCACTAACTTTGGAGCACCACTGTATGTTTGTAAGTTTTCCTTGTAAGATCTACAATTTACAAACTACAAATCAATATCATATCATTTTAATGAACAATGTCCATGCATGCACATATACTTGCAATACAATTTTTTTTATTTTGATTTATTCATTCAATGATCTTATAAAACAATAAACATATCAAAATGAAAGAATATCACATAACAAATTGAAAAAATGATCAAATGAAATTATGCCTACAAAACCTGTCAGACAATATTTTCAGTAGGCAGGTTATTGAGGTTACTATTGTGAAGACATTGGTATTGGAACATATACAGTGAAGTCCATTGATCCGAAGTGTTATGAATCACTCTACTTACATTCAGTTTGATTAGCACACTTGACCCCAGCATCCATTTCATGTGAACAGGTGGATCCGGATGTACCCCATAGACCGTGGTAGCAGTCATTGATCTCGTGCTCCCATCCTTCACACCGGACTTCACTCAGAGCTATACTACCAGATCCTGGGCTGAATTCTCCTTCCATGGCAGCCTCAGACGCTCCAATGTACCCAAGCTGACGGCAGATCACATTGGCATCCTGTATGTCCCACTGTTCGTTACAGATGGTGGCCCATGTTCCGTTGAAGATGACCTCTACGCGACCCTGATTCGGGGCTCCACCATCGACGAGTCTGACTATATGATCTGTATGGAAGAAGAAACACAATCTTGATGATCATGGTATTACAAACAAACCTCAAATCAGTCATCATAATCATCACTATAACCACCACCACCACCATCATAATCACCATCATCATCATTGTAATCATTATCATCATCTTCATCGTAATCAATGTCATAATCACCATCATCAACACACCATGTCATCATCATCAATAACATCATCAACACCAACACCTGAACATCATCGTCATCATTATCTTCATCACCACCATCATCATCATAATCATAATCAGCATCATCATCATCTTAACCATGATCACCATTAAGGCTTAATCACCATCATCATCATCAACATCTTAACCATGATCACCATCATCATCATCAATATCATCCTCTCCATCACTGGACTATTATTGCTGTACCACCATACCATGGTTACTTAGTCGCCATTATTATTGCATCATTTTGTGACGACTAATGTATCATTACCAGTCATCCTACACTTATCATTACCAGTATCATCCTGTTCAAAGCTAAGTAACCAAAACACAACTAAACTTTAAACTGAAGGATTCATCCAGACGATTTTCCAGCTTCATTCTACACATACCTTCAATATCGCAGCGGACACCAGCGACCTCCACCCCAGTGCAGTCATGTTCTGTCCATTCACGATGCATGCACATATCCAGCGTTCCTTCATTCCCTACACAATTCACATCATCCAGCATGATAACACCATCCCCTGTGCCGAAGACAGCATCCCCCACAGCCTGGAGCGCCCCCGTGTATCCAAGCTGCTTACAGACCACTGTAGCTTCACTGATATCCCAGGAATCATCACAAATCGATCCCCAGGCTCCTTTATAATTGATCTCGACCCGACCCTCATAGTCGGTCTCGCCACCAACTAATCGAACCTTATACTGGTCTGAAATTTAAAACAAAGACCCCAATGTCTGAATATATTTTGATCTTCTACTTAACACAAGCATTTAACCTCAACAACATTACTATTAACAAGGACTGAAATGAAACATTTGTAAGAGCTGCAGTATATCATCACAAAAGCTGAGAATTCTAAGCTTCACAAGCAATTCTTCTCAGGACCATTTCTTTAAATAAAGAACTGGAATGGAATGTTTGAAAAGTCATCTCAGAAGCTAAGAATTTTATTAAACCTCATTCATTGTACTAGTAATTGTTGAACAAATGGAATTAATTCATCTGAGCCCCTTGTCAAACCTTTTCCCATTGTTCCCCCAAACATGAGAAAAAATGGTAATGAAATTAATTTATCATTTTCTATCTTTGAAATAAAGGGAGGAACCTTACCACTTGAATAGCAGGAGACTCCGACATCTTCACTGTGGGTACAGTCATGCTCCCTCCATCCGTTATTCGGACACGATACCAAACTCTCCTCGTTACCACTACAACCCACTCCGTCAAGCCAGATAGACCCTGACCCAGCTCCAAAGTGAGCTTCTGCAAAGACTTCTATGGCTCCCACATAGCCCAACTGACGACACACCACGTTGGCGTCCGGGATACCAAAGTCATCATCACATACTGTACCCCAGGCATTGGAGTAGAAGATCTCTACTCTCCCTTCAGCATCAAACATGCCACCTGACAGTCGGATGTTGCAGCACTCTGAGCAGAAAAAAAGAAAAGAAACTGTGTAAATACTGAATAGTGGTCAACATGTAAACACAGCTAATTATAGGCAGTGCTTCTCAACACTTTTTGGCTCCGAGACTATTTTGATCCGCAGATTTCTTTTGAAACAATGTAGGCACACTGCGTAGTGGCAGTATTAAGCCCCTCTTTGTGATATGACATGGTAACACATTTGCTCACATCACTAAACTTGTCACAAACAAAAAAAACGCACAACCAATGGGTAAATAGTATTTTAGGGCAGGTCCAAGCTATTTGACTTCTGACGTACGGGACATTTAGAGACTTTAAATTTATATATGAAAAATAAATGCACAACAGAGAATCTTTTATGGATTTTGGAAGGCCAGTTGTGCCCTCTTTATTCAGTGAAAAAATTAGTGATCTACAATTCCATTAACGATGTAATATTTTAATTAATATGCGCTGTGACGTACGGGACCAGACAAAGCTGATTTTTTTTTGAAAAAAGTTTGTCATTAAATTTCTGTGAATTGAAATAAGCTGGAAATCTCTCATCATGTTTTCATCTTGTATCTTATCAAGCTTCATAAGCCATGAATTAAATGATAGAACTCATTGTTGTTATTATGTAATAGCTCAAAATATAAACATCTGCGCTGTGACGTACGGGACATGTGACGTACAGGACATTTGTCCATGTGTAAAATGAATGGGGAAAGTGAAATTTCATCAAAATTTATAATTAACTTGATATAAACCAGAGTAAGTTAAGTTTTACATGGATTTTCATGATTGATATATATATTTCTTTAAGAGTATACAATGAAACAAAACATAGCAAACACTTTACGACCTTATAAATATTATGAAAGATGTCTTGCATATAATTCCATGTGTTAAACGAATGGGGAAAGCGAAATTTCATCAAAATTTATAATTAACTGGATGTAAACCAAAGTAAGTAAGTTTTACACCGATTATTATGATTGATATATATTTCTATTATAGTATATGATGAAACAAAACATAACATTGTAATTATATAACCTTATAATTATGAAAAATTTAATTAATAACATATTAAAGACATATGTACTAACGAGTATGCTAATATACATTATGTTATTTATTACAAATGATAACTTTATTATCAGCCTTTTACCAATATTCAACCACTGATATAATATCAGTTATCTCAATTTACTTTATCTTTGCTTCTAATTGAAAAATAACCCTAATTAGAAATCCTATGTATAAAGTATGGAGTGTCCCATACGTCACACATTTGTCCCATACGTCACAAAGCTTAATTAGCTGATATAATTAAACATGAAATTCACTTCAAATTTTTTTTTGGATGTACAGTAATATAAATTAGAACTCTCCAAAGTGTGAAGAAAACTGTTCAACTTTTCCTTAATTAGAATCTAAATAAACATACGCTAAATTGTGACGTACGGGACACTGCCTATTGGACACCAGATAATAAACTTCATTAATTAATTTTCGAAATCATTTTTTTCTCAAATGTTTGCATTAACTTAGCACTACAAGTCCCCACAGAAATATTTGCAAATATATAATTTGCATTATCTGCAGATCAAAAAATGTGATGTCCCGTACGTCACGCTAATTAATGATTTCTTGGAATCGTGACCTTGGCATTCATTAACTTTACGTTTCCAGAAGAACAAAATATAGGGCAAAAAACTTCAGAGTATAAGCTTTAAAATGACATACAACATGTTAGATTTAGGCAAAAATTTAATTTTGGCTTCAGAGGGGACAATAGCTTGGACCTGCCCTTTAAAACACACAAAATAATTGAATCTTTGTCTAAGCATTCAGAAATTCAATTAAGGATTAGCAGGAATAATGCCTAAACATTTTATTATAATATAATACATATACCTAATATATATTATTAGGTATATATACATTTTATCATGCTTTTTAGCAATTCTGAAACCCTGTTCAATTTTCACACATTATGCACCTATATCACTGATTCATGAAAGCAATACTTGTAACGACGTTCCCCTCCTTGGGCTCCCCTCCCCCCCCCCAATTTCGGAGAGAGCAAGCTGATGTCCTTCCTTGATTGTCCAAGATAAATGAGGTGCGATAGCTCAGTCGGTATAGGGGATTCGTATTCCTGTGACCCGGGTTCGATTCCCAATTGGTGCGCTAGTGCCATTTGGTAAGGCATTAATCCTCACTACCAGGTCCTTCGGAGAGGACCTGAAGCCGTTGGTCCTCTGGTTGCTTGCTTACAAGCATTCATGCTTCCTTAGCAATCAGGTAAAAAATCCCCAACAATCACCAATCATAATATATTCTAATACATTATTCTATCCTTAAAAATAAAATATTAAGTATATTAATCATACTTAATATAATATCATTTATCAAGGGCCTGTTGAAAAGTAGGTACATACACAGTGGCGTACCGTGGGTCACAGCATTGGGGGGGCACCAGCAAAAATTTTAAGTCACTTAGTGAGCGCGCGAAGCGCGCTCAGATGTCAGGTATACTGATAGAGACATTTTAAGGAAGCACTTGTAGTCATTCGTAATCATGAATAAAAAAAATACGCATCTCATCAATCAAATAATGCGAGCGCGAAGCGCGAGCTGAAAATTTTTGATATTCAGACCTAAAAAGGGACATTATAATCGACTTTGTAATCACGATACGTACCTGTCTCGCTAAACAATGCGAGCGCGAAGCGCGAGCCGAAATTTTTGTATACATTGACCCCAAACAGGGAGATCTTAAGGACTATGTTATAGGAATAATCCCTTAATAGTATACATATCTCACCGTGGTCATCTAATACCAATACCAAGTGCTTGCTGAATTTGATAGAATTACATTTAAACACTTATGAAGCACTTGTACTCATTGTAATCATGAATAACATACGCATCTCACTAATCAAATATTGCGAGCGCGAAGCGCGAGCTGAAAATTTAGGAAATTTAGACCTGAAGAGGGGCATTCTATAGCTTGTTTGTAGGAATTCACTAAGACCATACGTATTTAACTAACCAAATGATGCGAGCGCGAAGAGCGAGCTGAAAAATTTTGATATTCAGATCAGAAAAAGGGACATTTTAAGGACTGATTTTAGGAATTCACGGAGAGCAGACATATCTCACCAATCCACGGATGCGAACGTAATCACGGACAGGAAATATTTTATATTAAGACCTTAACATGGGGCAATCACTTTAAGTAGTCATGAAAAAGAAGCATATGTCACTGCATAAAACAATAATATATTTGGTTTATATTGACTTGAAACGGGAGTTTTTCGTACAACAGGTTTATATATCTCTTTAAACAGACAATGCGAGCACCAGGAACAATGACATCATAGGCCCTGAGCAAATAAAGTTTCATTAAGTTAGGATAAATTTTTTTTCTATGTAACATAACATGATTATAATATCATATACCATTATAATGAATAATTATTTATTCTTTCCCACTACGTTCCTCTTCCTTTCTCCCTCTGTTTCTCCTTTTCCCCGTTTTTTTTTTTTTTTTTTTTTTTTTTTTTTTTTTGTCAGCCGATTGGGGGGCACGTGCCCCCCCCATGCTCCCCCCCCCCCCCCGTAGTTACGCCACTGTACATACAGATATATTTTATCATGCTTTTTAGCAATTCTGAAACCCTGTTCAATTTTCACACATTATGCACCTACATGTATATCACTGATTCATGAAAGCAATACTTTTCACATTTTTTCATGTAAGCGTACATGTATAAGGTCAACCTTGTAACGATGTTCCCCTCCCTGGGCTTCCCCTCCCCCCCCCCACCCACCCAATTCTGGAGAGAGCAAGCTGATGTCCTTCCTTAATTGTCTAAGATAAATGAGTATTATTTGTGGAAGAGATAAGAACTGTTTGCATGTACACTGGAAGTAGGCTAACATGATATGGCACAATCCACTGTTCTGTCCATTCGATAAGATCTCGCTAACAATTTCCTTCTAACAATGTCTAGATGTCTACTCTAGTCTAAAGTGTGTCTGTTTGATTCAAAATCATAAGTAATATATGCATATATATACATAAGGCATCTCCATAATTTATGCTTTGATATTATTTGTCTTTTTTAAGTGTTGATACCTCTCGACAAAACCTACTGCCATGTATCAAATAACTGTGGCACATTTCAGAAAGGGGTAATAAGAACTTTTAACTAATTTTTTATGAAACAATGATGTGAAAATTTGGGATCTTTGTCTCAAAAGCTTCCTCAAACTGTGTTCAAACAAAATAAACTGTAATATTCTATACTGTTGGAGAAAGTTTAGGAATAGCTTTATGCGTTCTAATTATAAACAAAATAACAAAAACATGATCAATCATATTACATTGTTCCAGCACAAGATATCTAATGATTTCTGTCTTTTTCACAACTTATTTTGGAATACAAATTTACTTTTAATAAGCTTTAAAATAATGATCTTTAGATTATCTAACTGAAAATGAAAAACTATACAATAGGCACTGCAACAATTATCTGCCAAAGAGTAAAAACTGTGTGTTGTGAGTCCCAAATTGGTATGATTTAGAATTCTCCTCAGCAACAACGTTGTGGGCCACAAATTCTATTTTAAAAAACACATAAATAACTTCTGAATTAGCCTAAACTAGAGACAGAACAAAATCAAAGTGTTATGAAATATCCTATTTATAAATAATTCACAAAATTGACCCCACTGCTGTGTTGGATTGGATATTCTTAAAATATGATATATGAAAGTACCGCAGGCTACAAAGTGAACTGGCACCTTTAGGCCTATGACAATTATTAGCTCGTTATTGCCAGTTTTCATTTCTGACTTGTGGAAATACTCCATGATGTAACTCTCTATAATCTGCATTACTGAGCTCCAAATGGGAATAGGAGATGAACTTGGATAAAGGGAAAGTTTAATCCTCTTTCCTACAAAACAGTTAAGGCCCTATAAAAGAACCACATTACAGTTGGAACTTGAGCACAAAGTATGCCCTATGGATTACTCCACAAGAATGGATGAATCAATACAAGTTCATGGATGGGTTGTTTCCTCAAATAAACAACATTATGCAGGTGCCATAATACATTCAAGGTTATACTAAATTATTTGGGTGTGTATTTTTCATGTTTTTCAGGTTTTTTGTCTTTTTTTATATACTCATTTGGTTTTATCCACCCTACATAGTGCTGTATAAACTTGTACATTTTTGTTCTTACAATCCGTATTAAGATTGAGCATGAATTTAAATGCAGATGCAGTTTAAAAATATATTCCCTGAATATTTCGAATTCAAAACTATTAGATTAATATGTAGACAGTATTACTATTACATGTAGCAGCAGTAAAGCCATGTCACATGTAGTAATACTTACATAGAGTAAAAAAAAAACAGATATAAATGGTGGTGGTAGTAGCAGCAGCAGCAGCAGTAGTCATAGTAGTAGTAGTAGTAGTAGTTCGGTACTAGTATGTGGTAGTAGTAGTAGCAGTAGTAACAGCAGTAGTAGTAATAGTAATAGTAGTAGTAGTAGTAGTAGTAGTAGTAGTAGTAGTAGTAGTAGTAGTAGTAGTAGTAGTAGTAGTAGTAGTAGAAGAAGAAGAGGTAGTAGTAGAAGAAGAAGAGGTAGTAGTAGAAGTAGTAGTGGTAGTAGTAGTGGTAGTAGTAGTACTTAGTAGTAGTAGTAGTAGTAGTAGTAGTAGTAGTAATAGTAAATAGCAGTAGTAGTAGTATAAGAAGTAGTAGGTTGAAAAGAAATTCCACAGGAGATATGAGAGTGAGACTCATAGGCAGCGGAAGCGGGGGGACCTGTCCCCCCTGAACTGAGGTGGGGGGGGGGACGATCCCCCCCTAAAGTTTGTGTTGATAACCTTTTTTTTGCTTGTCAATTTTGTTTTCTGCGCCCCCCCCCCCTAAATTAAGGTGGACCCCCCTAAAATTTTGGTTGATAACCTTTTTTTTTTTTTGCTTGTCAAAAAATTTTGTTGGTCCCCCCTATAAATTTTTGGGCTTCCACCACCAATAATCATTCTTACAACAATCATGAAATAAATATAAATCATAACCATTTTCAACACTAACAAATTTAACAATGATGGTAACTATCCCTGTTAATAATTATGACAAGGAAATAATAAACCTGAATATGGAATGAGCTTTGTGGATGAGAAAAGAAAACTGAAATTGAAAATAGTAAAATTGAAGAAATGGCAGAAGAAAATGGAAAAGAACTGAACATCATTAAAGTTCACAATAATACTGTCAGAAAGGAAGTTATATATTCAGAGAAACAACTAATTGGTTACTACGTATACTACTCGTATACCCACATAATGTAATGCAGATTATAGATGAAATATAGTAGGGGAGTATTTATCTAGTAGTAGTACAGGTAGACTCTATGCCAATTAAATTGCACAACCCTGTATGATTAATATACAGACCTTGCCCTTGCGAGACGACAGGTGTCACTAGAAGCATGTAGGAAACAAGAAGCAATGATAACGACTCCATGATAAATGCAATGATCTCTCTCTTCATCATCATGGCCTCATTTCCCCGCTCCTGACTCCTGTCTCTAGATCATCAGAATGTCTTGTCAAGGCAATTAGGTTAATGATTACCAGCAGAAGAGCCTTCGCTACTCGCTAGATCGTATGGAGCAAGCCTCCAGGGAACGAAAATCCTCTACTGTTGCTGTTAGCACCACGAATCATGATCTCAACGTCAAAGAATGCGAGTTTCTGGTTGAACATGTAGCCCGACGCTCTCCCTCAAATGAATGCATGTCCGCCGATCGATGTCACTTTACTCTTCGTATACCAGTCGAATAATAAAAACGGTACCGAAATATAGATTTATTTTACCTTTATGTCCTGCTAGTCATGATGACAGTTGATCAACTATCAATCGTTTGCTTTGTCAAATTGCCCTTGATGTAAATTAGATTCAACAAATATTGATTTGATGCGGAATAAGGGGTCAGACAGCAGCACCGAGTAAGTGATTTCACACGCACTGGATGGACTGCATTCGCAGGTTTTAAAGAGGGGTATGCGTAAGGTCCAGAGCCCCTCTTTCAAAACTCTGGTAAGTGAGCGCTATGTTGCGGCGTGTAAAGTGCGGGGTAATTCCAGGGGCACTGGGGAGGGGCATCGGGTGCCCCCCCCCCCATAAATAAAAAAATAAAAATAAATAAATAAATAGATAACATTGAATGAATGAATAAACAAATAAATAAACAAATAAATAGATAAAGAAGAGAAGGAATATTTGGGAAGACGGTACTAAAGCCCTGTACAGCACAAATAGTTAATTTCAACTTGCATTATACATGCAACATTCAACCGTGCCCAACCGTGTTAACTTCTTGAAGGATCATAATATTTGCCCCTCCATCCCAAATTTATTCGTTGCGACTTTGTAACTTCAAGCCAGTAGAAGGGGGTGTTCCGGGGTTCGATCGACCCCCTCCAAAAAAAAAAGCAAGAAAAAATAGGAAAACAGTTTTAGGGGGACAACACGGTGCCCAACAACTGTCACTTTTTTTTTTTGGGGGGGGGGGGCTTGTCTTTACTAAATGGCCAAACAGTTTTGACTTCTGACCCCCATAGGCGGATCCAGGGGGGCCGAGAGGCCCGGGACCCCTATTGGCGGAGCAAAAAAAAAGAAAAAAAAGTAAAGAAATTTAAAAAAAGAAAAAAAAAGGAGGGAAAAGAGAGGAGAAAAAAGAAGAGGAGGAGACGAGTGAATAAAGTAAGATGAGGGGAAGACATGGAAATAAACATGGGCGGAAATCCCAGGGGGGACAGGGGGGACGTGTCCCCCCTACTCAAAATAGTAGGGGGGACACAATATCAAATGTCCCCCCTACTATTTGTGGCCTTTTATGATGGTAAAAAATACATCGTTCAAAATCGAAATAAAACATGCATTTTAGGACGAGATTACCTTACTTTTGGGCGATAACCTTTTTTTAACCCCTTGTCTCCCCTACCTTTTGGGAGAGATTTCCGCCCCTGGAAATAAAAAGAATATTTCATGTCACTTTATAAAATTTTCGCTCGCGCTTCGCGCTCGCATTGCCTGTTAGGTGATTTTGATATCTTGTTCAATATGGAGTTTGAATATCAAGTTTGGAAGTCAATGTACAAAACTTTTCAAAATATCCATTTTCAGGTCTGATTGTCAAAACGTATCAGCTGGCGCTGTGCTCGCATTTTGATTGGAGAGTTATGTATGTCTCAATATTGATTATACGACAAACTTCTTAAAATCCCCTTTTAATGACACTTTATCAAAAAATTTGGCTCGCGATTTGCGCTCGCATTATATTAATAGTTAAAAACATATTAACTGATGCATCCTATTTATGATTACAAAAGTGCTTGAAATTACCATTTTTTTCAGGCCATAATATCACCAGATTTCGTGCCGTCATTAGGCATTAATGAGTGAGATATTAATTTAGACATTAAATTGTCCCTTTTGTTTTATCTCGCGCTTAGCAAGAGGAATATGAAGATAGTCATCATTTTCATATGATGACATGTCTGTCCCGGTCTTATATGTCAAAACTCAAAGTAATAATAATTGAACATAATTATCAGCTCTTTATTAAGTGCGATCCATATCCACGTCACACTTTTCCTACAAAGTGCTTGAATATAGAGCAGAAATTGACTCTTTTTTCAGTCGGAATATCAAATAGTTTAATCTATTTAAATCATTAGCCAGTTACAGATCACAATATCAAAAATGTTCTGCTCGCGCTGTGTGCTCCTATTATCAAGGTAGGAAGATCCCTTATTACTCACTCTTTTCATGATTTACAAGACATGAATAGAGTGTCCCGTTTTTAGGTTTAAATCTCGATTTTCCGCTTGCGCTTCGCGCTCGCATGACTTGTTTAGTTATATAGCTATCCTGTTCACGATTACAAAAAAAATTGATTAAAATTTTCCATTCTGTATGTAGAAATGTCAAAATGTATCAGTTCGCGCTCGCATTATTTGATTGTTGAAATATGTAACGTCTTCATGGCTAAGTGCAAGCAGTCCTTAACAGGTATACCTTTTCGATCACTTGAAAATGTATACATATAAAAATTTTCTGCTCGCGCTTTGACAAATACTACGGCAAACGCGAGGTGGCCGCAAGGCACCCTCACGGCGGCCGCAGGGGGACATGGGGACAGGGGGACTGTATACATGGTATACAGTGAGTATACCATGAATTGCTTGTCACATGATATTTTACATTAGACATTTCCTTTCAGAAAGTTTCTAAAGTGTCGCACCATGCCCATGCGCGTATTCTGGGCGGGAGGGAGGGGGGTGGGTTTTCGGGGTCCGGGCCCGCGGGTAGCGATTTTTTTTTCCCAAACAGGTTTACCTATTACGGTCATATACTGCCTCCTGATTGGTTGAAATGTATACGGTCTCATGAATATTCATGATGAGGCTACAACACGGCATAAGCTGATCGAGAGTCTGTAGTACAGGGGGTACAGGGGGCTTGGGGATGTTGCCCCTCCAAGTACAACTGTCATTACCGAGAAAAAAGGGGAAAAGAAAAGTTCGAATTGTTAATATATGATTCTTGAGTCTGGATAATGTTAAAATCTGTCAAAAAATAGATTCTCATTTTTAAAAGGGCATTTTTAATGAATCTGATCTCTCGTTCGTAAATAGACCTATTTAGACAAATCATACCAAATAGGACCTGTACACCATCTTTGACTTATTATGTCAATGCAAAAGAATATTAAAATTTTACAAATGAAATGATGATGGTCTTATTCTCAGTATTCTTGGATCGTATAACAGCTACATGGCTACAGGACCTACTTTACCAATATCAATTTGGTCCGATTATTGTTTGGTCCAGCAATCTTGGTCCTTTACTCACTAGTCATTTATTCCAATTACCATAATATGGCCTAATTTTCACTTCATCTATTTGGTTTGTTGACTATTTTTTTTATCATATTGACTAATTATTGATGGACCGCATAGACATGATAGATATTACACGAAATGTCATTCTACTTAATTTCCTTTATTTCATTTTCAATAAAATACAAATCCAGTAAAGACATTCGAGCCCATACAAATTAATACGATAAAAAACATTGTGCAATCGTCACTGTAAAATGTACGAATATAATTTTAAAAAATACTTAATCATTAATAACAACCGTATATACTGCAATGAAACCTCAACAATCAATTATGCATATAAGGAAATGGTTGTTGTTATCATAATAAAAAACAAGTATCAATTCGCAAGAATGATAAAGTAAAGGTTGTATAGACAATGTACAATATGCAACATGAAATCTCTCAATTGATTAAAGAAATGGTGGTAGTTAGTTACAATGAAAATTTGTAGCAATGGTCAAAACTATTATAGCAATGATTTGAATTACAATGGGACTATTTCTTTAAGATTTCCTAAACAAGATGATTAATGACATGAATGATTGATCTATATAAATTTCGACGCTCTCGACCATGATGCAAGGCTTTCTGTGAACTTGTGTCATTCGTTTCATCAAGAAAATACAAATAGGCCTAGATGTAATCTTATATGACTGTATAATTAACAAACTATCATGCATTGCTTGAATATTTCACATGTGCTTTATATGTATCTCTAATCGATTGAAACAGCAACTGATCTATTGGGCTAGGACACCTACATTTTTTTCTTATTTTTAAAAGCCTAACCGTCTCTCAAAGATTAGCAATTTCCACGCGCATCATATTTCGGCGGTCGCCATTCGCCGAATTCCCATCTTGGGAGATACATGTAGATACAAATTATCTTTTCAATACAACATTATATAATTATTTCATACTCTATACACGAGAAGGCACTACCTTAAATAATACTTTTCTTCATCAGACGTTTCAGCCCACAAATGTGCCTCTACCTTAGGAAGACTTAATCCTAAAACACGAAATAAAACGAATTGAAGAAAAAGTCCTTAGTAAGAATAATCTAAAAAATACTTAAATGTTGACTTGCTCATGTCTGTTTCAATTTTTCATGATGTCCATTTCTTTAGTCTGGCCTTACTTGTTATCACTAACTTTATTTCATTCTCACTTTCATTTCATTTATTTCATTTCCAAAAAAATACTAAGCAGGAAAATACAGTTTGGTCGAAAAAAATTAAGTCAATGCAATAAAAAAATATATATATACCATTATTACACTTAAAATAACTAAATAGCATTATATTAATTGCAATCAATAACAAATGAAGTATGACACTAGAATATAATTTATATTTTGTAAAAATGGAGAGGCCCACTGAAAAGCAATGGCTTGTATTTACTTGCTCCGGTGCCAAAGCTTCTGACCATTAACATAATTAAGATCCTTTGATCCATATTTCCTTTTACATTTTTAAATTTAACATGTATTCATCTGTGCCTTTACGAAATTCCTTCTACGATTTCTACAGCCTCCAAATAACCTTATACATTTCATATGCAATGGTTGCCGCATGAAGCTCGTACAAATGAAGAAAAGGAACACATAGCATCCCGATGACCGCTCCGATCTTGCCATCAAAAAACATACTTAAAGTCGGCCATGCTACAGACGACCCTTCTTCGTGAACCAGACTGTCATACATCCATTGAGTTACGTTGGTCATTCCAACAACGATTAAACAAAGTAAGGTCCACTTTTTCTCGCGATCGTCTCTTGGTTGGAGGCGCTGTACGCAGAGAAGAAAAATAGATTGGTAGTATTTTCGGCAAACGCCAAACAAGCTGGCAAAAATACTAACAATATTCATCGCAATTTCATCTTCAGACAATCCTATCACTGTATAAAGGTTACCAACAGAAGAAACAAAACAAGCCGTTTCAAACAGGAAGGCTCCAGTCACTGTTATGAGTAACATTATGTTATTTTCCTGAGATATGGCGCCCTCTACCCTGGCCACATGGCTTCCATCATCCCCTCGGATTAATTTTCTATGCCTGACAATAATCATAATCATGGGTGTGAAGAATGCCATCCTCAAAAACCATTGAAGGTAGCGACCACGGAGCTTTGGGTAGTTCCCTGCTAGAACAAGGTTACTCAACCCAAGGTACACGACGCATATCAATAATGTTACTGCTACTATCTTTTCCATGTTATTAGATAGAGCTCCTGCTGACACCCTGTTACATGCATTTGGGTTTGGTGATACCTTTACACATTCAGGACATCGACAACCAAGTGAGTCCTCATGAGCCCCAAATGACCGCATTTCGATGCTTTCATAACTGATCCCTCCATTTGATTGAGAACTTCGGAACCGACGAACGTAGGATTCATTCGGGTTCGATATCTTCCCACGGACTGCAAAAGAATTACAGAGGATCCTTCGAAGACTGCTCCAATTCGATCGGCGAACTAGGTCATGACCAATGACAGAAATACCGTTTTCTGTATGGATGGTTTTCATGATGTCATAGGCTTGTTGTGGAAGGAATTGTGATCTCATTTCAATGAACAACCAAGTAATCATGATGGGAAGTTCTATCGTAAATGGTTGAAAGATGGACAAAACGCCACTCACAAATTCTCCTGCGGAGTCGTTCCTCGAACATAGATATACTATGCGCTGCTTATCAGAGGAATCTTCGAAATCGTAGGTAAACGGCGAGACCAATCTTTGTATACATATCCATATTCCCATTTCAATCAATAAAAGAGAGGTCCAACGCATCCGTGGCACTGCTATAATGAAAGCGTCACAATAATTAGGAATTAGGTGGAAACTTAAGCAGTAGACAACTGCAAAGATGCATGAATAGCCGACAAATACACTAATAAGTTCAGTGTTTGTGGCATTAGCGGGGCTGTTCATTGAATATTTATCAAAACATAAATATATATTCAGTAATGTGGTGAATATATATAAGAATGCTAGGCCTGAAAATATGTAAACTATATTTTGTGTGACGTTGCTGACTGTTGGCTCTTCCCCATATTTCGTGATTTCTCGTTGCATTTGCTTCAGCTTGTCCAGCTTAAAGGTCTGCCGTTTTTCAAGAGTCTTTTCGAGAAGTTTAATCTGGATCAGTGCAAAAGCACAGTGTTTGCACCGGCGAGGCCAGAGGACCAAACCTTTATTATGCAGTTGTACTACTCTGAGACTCAACCACACCATCACAGCAAAGGTTGACACTATGACAATAATCAGTACAATGGTCCTAATAATGATCAACTCGGAGATGAACGCATAAGCAGAATTGATTCTACTTGGTAATATTGGGATGCACATTACTAGCAGTCCTATTGCTATAAAAAGACAGACCAGGACACTGCAAGTGTAGGGTTCCTGCCAGACCTTAGGCGTAGGAACAGCACCAGAGTCATCGCCATGTTGGTGCCCATCAGTATCCGCATCCCTCGTGCTTCTGTCCTCGCCTGATAAAAATTCGCTTCTGTCCATCTCATTGTTTTCACCCATTGATGACAAGACATTGTCATCCCTCTTATGATCAGGGTTACTTGAAGAAACAATGTGATCTTCATACGTCGACATGACGTCCCTTGAATTGGCACGTATTGAAGAAGACATGACCAAACTACAATTGACAAGTATGGGAATTCAGCTATCTGTCAAGTACAAAAAAACAATGAATAAATAAATATATAAATAAAAATAAAAATTATCCTCAATTCGCTGTATTGAATTGCACTGTATACAAAATGTGTTGGTTACCCTAGTCGGGTCTATTCCAACTGGGATCGGTTAACCATGATTTATTAAAGAGTAAAATTTTAAGAGCCACGAGGTTTAGATAGGGCGCATATCACTTTGAAATTTTACAATTTTCAAATAATAATAATAACGTCTGTAATAAATATGGCATGTCAAATCGGCCAGATGTACCAGAATATTCGATGGAAATTTTTGGCATTCAATATAATAATTGAATAAAAAATACCACTTTGGGGTAACATTTTGACTCATCTCTTCTTCTTATTCTTCTTCATCATCTTCTTCTTCCTTTTCTCCTTCCTCCTTCTCCTCCTCTTCTTCTTCTTTAATGGCCAAGGAATATGATGTAAGATCGTATAAAAATTGAACGATCCCTTACCATAGTGAGTTTTTTTTTATACAAACACCACCGTTTGAAGAAAATACCCTGATCCGCAAACAAACTAACAAAGATGAAAAGCATTTGAAATATCGAAGTATGTTTGATTTTCCATTTTGACCCCGGGGGGGGGGCCACTTACATTGACGAGTGGATACCATGCGCGACCCCAAAAAACACGTAAAAAGGATGTCTTTTTTTAAGATAGGGCACGTTACGTACGTAACGTGATAAGGGTGTCAAAAACACAAAAATAATGAAAAAAGGGTATCTTTTTCGCTGAGAAAGCTACGTGTTTAGGGTCAAATTTGCGGGGATGATAAAACAAAATTAAAATATTTTATAAAGGATGTCCTTTTTGCCCAAAAAAACATTACGTGTTTAGAGTCCGATTTGCACGAGGTGTGGGGCCCTACCAAACCAAATGATGTGTAAAGGTAAAACCGACGGACCCGTGACATAACAATAAAATATCGCTGTACTTGTTTAGGGGTTCATTTCAGGGACTACTTGCCAAGAGTATCGTTTTGTTTCCAATACTTGTTAAGGGTAGGGTTTCACACGCCAATACTTGGGTGCATTTTCAGAATATGGAAAATACGTGTTTAGGGTGCTTTTCGAGACCTCATGGTCGCGCATGGTATCCACTCGTCAATGGAAGTGCCCCCCGGGATTTTGACACAATCATTAAGGTTGTACTTACCTACTGAAATCAAACCTCCTTGAAGATGGTCTATTAAACCCAACCGGTATCAGTATATAACACAACAGGTTTTACAGTGTTTACGCTTGAACTGTTTGGAGTAATTAGGAGCTAGATCTGGTAGCTATATGACAGAATTATTCGTCTGAAAGTGTACACTGCCATATACCAAGCTTATGCCAAGTATCGGTATATACTTTAATCGAAACTATAATTATTGGAGTATATCCTGTATTTACAACGCACAAGTCAAAAGACATGTATCTAAAAGTCATATCAATATTAATAACAAACTTGTTTACAATCAAAGTTTTAAACAAAAGTAATAAATAATTGATTAACGACCAATCAATAGTGAAACATTAATATGAATATAATACAAACATTGGCACCGTAAATAATTAACATCAGGATTAGTGCATGCGCCGTTCTACAGGGAGGGGAGGGGATTTGAAGCCCCCCCCCCCCCCTCCCCTTACACTCCACTCTCAATAAAATCAAGTCCTCAAAATTAATAACAATGATTATACATATAATTTACAACGCACTTCATTACTGTAATTTCTTAAATTAAAATAAAGAAATATTCCTGATAATCGTTATAACGTATTCAAGAAATTGAATACAGAAGAGATGCAAGTGAATTATTTCACTCAAAAGTGATAGATTTAAGCACTAACGTTTTCGATGATGCATAACTATGCTACGCCGTATACTCTTAGAATATCAACTGCTTTAGATAGTGAAATAAGAGTGATAAACAGTGAAAAGGATAACTGAAAGTAATTTGAAGTGGATTATTTCGCTTTATTTAAAGGTGCGAACTAATCAATCATATTCCTAGTTGATTTATATGGTTATGCAGAAATTCGCACGGCTAATTTTTATGGGTTTTTCACGGCTTATGTTTTTAGCTATTGAGCACCGCTTTTGCATTTTTTTTCTACTGTCTCAATCGTTGCCCATAAGAGATATTATATTGTATTATGTTTTAAGATGTTGTCTCTTTTGTATGAATTTTATCCTTGGCGTATTGTATAATTTTCTTTAAATGATTCGCCAATAAAGTGACTAATGAAAAAATAAATAGTTAGTTGATTTAAAAAAAAACAAGTATAACCTTAAACAAATGTTCACCCGCATGTCATCATCTAAAAAGGCCTAAAAACAAATTGATTAATTCTATTTTCGTTATTTTCGGTGCATGTTTATTAATGTTTCCTTATAAACATTTTCATGGGTCGGTCACTTTCCTAATCAATTCAAGATCAGGGATTTCGAATACAGCGCCATCAAGCGCCAGCGTGACGATCGCCTTTCGAGTAATATTAGGAATATCACCACAAAAATCAAAATTTAGAAAAAAGACTCATGAATTCAAATTTTTGTATATAAGAAATGTGTTTATTGAAGAAAAAATCAAACAAGATTACAAATTAATTACAATATTTACAAATTACTGAGATGATGTATTGAAAAATGGTTTACTTGCACCCGAAAAAAATATACTCTAAGAAAAGTTTGACGCTTTGTCTCAGCCCCCTTCTCTATTCGTTATTCCCTTCTTTACCCTCTTTCCAATCCCTTTATGCTAGAATAGATTATGATTATTGGCTCTTAAGACACCATTCTGGAGTATGAGAGTATGGTGATAGTGATGATAGTTCAAACAATAGTATGGACGAAACAAATATGTTGTGTTTGGTACTGAAACATGGCTGAGTCCCTCAGCGTTAGATGCTGAATTCTTGCCTAGTGGTTATACAGTGCATAGAAAGGACAGAGAAAGTGATGTGGCGATTTCCTCATGGCATAAAACTAATTTGCCAATTGTGAGAAGACCTGACTTAGAGAAAGGATCATAAATTACATGGTGTCAACCATGGGCGGAAATCCCAGGGGGGGCAGGGGGGACGTGTCCCCCCTACCAAAAATAGTAGGGGGGACACAATATCAAATGTCCCCCCTACTATTTTTGGTCTTTTATGATGGAAAAAAATGCATCATTCACATTCGAAATAATACATGTCTTTTGAACTAAATGACCTTACATTTTGGGTGAAAACTTTTTTTTTTGCTTGTCAAATATTCCAGAGTGAATAAAATAAGATGAGGGGAAGACTTGGAAAATAAAAAGAATCTTTCATGTCACTATATAAAATTTTCGGTCGCGCTTCGCGCTCGCATTGCCTGTTAGGTGATTGTTCAATATGGATCTTAAATATCAAGTTTGGAAGTCAATATACATTACACATTTCACCTCGGAAATCGAACTTTCATTATTTTGTGTGATTTACAAACTGATTTTTAAAAGGTGCTCTGTTGAAATTATAGCTTTATGGTCTGAATATTGAAATTTTCTGCTCGTGCTGAGCGCTCGCAAATTTCGATTTATTAAGTACCTATTATTTTGCGCTCGCATTAATGGTTAAAAAAATATTTTAACTGATGCATTCTATTCAGAATTACAAAAGTGCTTGAAATGTCCAGTTTTCAGGCCATAATATCATCAGATCCCCCCCCCCCCTCATTAGGCATTAATAAATAAGATATTAATTTAATGATTAAATTGTCCCTTTTGTTTCATCTCGCGCTTAG
The DNA here is from genome assembly GCF_037042905.1 of Lytechinus pictus. Lineage (NCBI taxonomy): Eukaryota > Metazoa > Echinodermata > Echinoidea > Temnopleuroida > Toxopneustidae > Lytechinus > Lytechinus pictus. The sequence goes on from NC_087246.1 coordinate 24,606,844, forward strand.
CAAGAGGGATAGTAAGATAGTCATCATTTTCATATGACATGTCCTAAGGATGTCCCAGTCCTATGTCAAAACTCAAATAATAATGAAAAATATCAGCTCTTTATTAAGTGCGATCCATATCCACCTCACGATTTTCCTACAAAGTGCTTGAAATAAATAGCTGAAATTAACTTTTTTTTTTCAGATTGGAATATCATATAGTTTAAGCTCGCGCTTCGCGCTCGCTCTGATTTTTCATAATAAAAGATGTGTAGAATGCCTAGATTCTAGGTCTGAATATGAAACACGCCCGCGCATGTTTATTCAGATACTCAACTTGTTCTATATTTAAATCGTTATCCAGTTTCAGATCACAATATCAAAAACTCTGCTCGCGCTTTGTGCTCGCATTATTAATGTAGGAAGATCCCCTATTACTCATTCTTTTCATGATTTACAAAACATGAATAGAGTGTGCCGTTTTTAGGTCTAAATCTCGATTTTTTTTCCGCTCGCGCTTCGCGCTCGCATCAATTGTTTAATTATATACCTATCTGTTTGAATTACAAAAAGTGCTTAGAATTTTCATTCCTTAGGTAAAAATGTCAAAAAATTTCAACTCGCGCTTCGCACTCGCATTATTTAATTGTTGAAATATGTAACGTCTTCATGGCTAACTGCAAGCAGTCTTTAACAGGTACCTTTTCCATCAGATCATTTCTGCTCGCACTTCGCGTTCGTAGTACTTATTTATTTGCATACACATCTTTTTCGGGATAACAAACATTGCCCAGAATGTTAAAATTTTAGGAAAAAATACGTAAAATCCCCCCCCCTAAAAAAAAAAAAAAAAAAATTGCTCGCGCTTCGCGCTCGCATTATATAAATATTGATTATGATATTATATATTTATGTTGATTTATAAGAATAAAGCTAAAAAGTGACCACGAAGACTACCCCTTTAATGAAACAAACAAAAATCATCATCGAGCGGCCAATCGGGGATTAAAATATGGCTGAACCCCCCCCCCCCCTATTGGCGAAGGCTGGATCCGCCCCTGTGGTCCCCCCCTACCTTTCGGGACAGATTTCCGCCCATGGTGTCAACTTAACCTAACACATAGAATACCAATTTCATTGGCTACGGTCTATAAACCTAAACACAATGATATGACTACCAGACTACTGTGCATTCACTTGACTTGATAAATACTCATGTTAAGACTTATGATGTCATCATCCAAGGAGATTTCAACCAAAGTAACATTGATTGGAAAGATGCAATTGTATTGCAAACAGGTTCAGCTTCAAAAGAAACTGCTGAATAATTATTAGATGTTACAATTAGCAATGGCTTAGAACAGTTAGTAAATAGCCCAACAAGGGAAAACAATATATTAGACCTCTTCTTTTTTCAAATAACATTGCTGTCGTCCAGGATGTAAATGTCATCGCAGGGCTTAGTGATCATGAGATAGTAGAATCAATGTTAAAGTAAGAAAAAATTGCAAACCTAAACGAGAAATTTTCCAAAGACAGAAAGCTGACGAGGAAAGAATTAAAGAAAGAATAAACCAGTTTAGTAAGCGGTACAGGGAAAGTTTTATGAAATGCTCAACGCAGGATAAATGGGATAAGCTTGAAATGAAGGACCATGTACCAATAAAGTTGGCTTCTATCATGTCTATAGGCAGATAGGCGAAAGTTACCATGGTTCACAAGAACACATAGGAACTTGTGTAGGAAAAACTAAGATTGTATAATAAAGCAAAGAGATCTGGTTTGCCCAAAGATTGGGATATCTTCAAAAAGTTTTACAATGTAATTAAAACATAATTAAATAAATCTAAATCAGAGTATATAACAGACAATTTACTAATGTCATTAAAAGAAAACCCAAAGATTTTTTGGTCTATATTTGCAAAATTAAAGAAAGAAAGTACTGGTATTGACGATTTTCTAATTAATAATAAAATAATAAGTGCTGATAAGAGAAAGCTGTGCTTCTTAGCAAGGTATTTAATTGTAAGCAACTTCACAAAAGAAGATGTAACAAATGTACCATTAATCTCTACTTAACTACCGGAGATACACAAACTTGTTACTAGTGAATCTGGAGTACTTAAACAGATATACATATAGAATATTAATCCTAACAAGGCATCTGGTCCAGATGACCTTCCTCCGTGGCTCTTTAAAATGGTAGCAAATGAAATAACCCCAATTTTAACTGATATATATCAGTCCTCAATAAATGAGGGTTATGTACCTTTACAGTGGAAAGGGCTGATATTTATCCTATCTTTAAAAAAGGGGACAAGTCAGACTCGGATAATTATAGAAGAGTATCATTGACTTGTATTGCTTGTAAGATTCTCGAACATATTGTACATTCCCATATCATGAAGCATTTGGAAATGCATGAAATCTTGGTTGACAACCAACATGGTTTTAGAGCAAAACGTTCTACTACCACCCAATTACTTACTATCCATGACATAACAAATGCTCTAATTGAGAAAGGAAAGTCTGTACATATAGCTTTCCTAGACTTTGCCAAAGCGTTCGATAAGGTTCCACACGAACGACTACTGAGAAAACTTCAATCATATGGCATTACTGGATCGCTCCTAAAGTGGGAAAGACACTTCCTCACAGGACGCTCCCAAACAGTCAATGGATCTCCCTCTGATGAGTTGCCAGTGCTCTCAGGAGTGCCCCAGGGCACAGTAACAGGCCCGCTAGATTTGTTTATGTATATCAATGATCTACTTACCTGATGGCCTCCGGCCAACGACAAGGCTGTTCGCCGATGATTGCGTCATTTACACTTTTGGCACAAATTCTAATGACTTTCAAATCCTCCAAGACGATCTGTCAAAACTAGAAGAGTGGCAGAATAAATGGGCCATGTCCTTCAATCCAGCCAAATGTGTCATCATGAAAATACCATCCAAGGCAGTACAGACACCTGCAGAAAGAGATTACACCTTCTGTGGCCAAAAACTACAAGAAGTGTCTACATGCTCTTACCTTGGTGTTAAAATGGATAACAGGATGCGCTGGGACGCCCAGATCAACAAAGTCTGAAAGCTTCCAGAGTACTCGGTTTCCTGAGAAGGAATTTTGGTCTGCTCCCAAGGAAACAAAACAACTTTCCTACCAAACGCTGGTGAGACCAATCCTGGAATACGCCTCCCCTGCATGGGATCCCCATTACAAGAAGGATACCCAGAAGATAGAAGCCATTCAGAGAAAGGCAGCTCGTTTCTGTATGGGGAACTACAGACGAACCAGCAGTGTCACAATCATGTTACGGGCCTTAGAATGGGACTCATTGGAAGACAGACGGAAATACAGTAGACTGAGCCTAATGTTCCAAATAATAAAAGGTCTTGTTGCCATCAACCCCAAAAACTTCATCCAGCAAACCACCCGGCAGACTAGAGTATCAAGCTCCGGCGTCTACTAGTTAAGGGATGCCCATAAATACAGCTTCTTCCCTCGAACTACTAAAGATTGGAACGAGTTAAACATGGACACAACATTAATAAACTCATTGGACTCTTTCAAATCCAAAATCACTCAAAACCTAGTAAGTAAGTGACCTGCTTACTTGGTGATCTCACACTCATCAATAAAGTTGGCGGAGTACAGCAAGTCTGCATATGCCGACTTAACTCAAGACAAGACATAGCACGATAATGATACATAATTATGGGAGAGCGAGGCCAGTCCGCCCACGTGATTCTCCCCTTTGCTGTGATTGGATGTAAGTTTTGTTGATGATGTAATGACAACCTATACCCGAAGGTTCAAGGTAGCAACATACATTGGCGAGAGATCATATGCTCGGAATCCCATAAAATTTTGACTGCTTATCCATTTCGAGGCCAGTTTGTAAAAACAAAAATATTTCAAATTTCTTGTATTTCTCTATAGACACTCACGAATGCAGTTACAAAAAGTGTTGTTGTTAGAAAGGTGTTATATTCGCTTACTGAAATATGACGTCAATACTTCAACATAGGTTGTATATTTTTTGCGAAGAACTAAAGAAAAGAAAATGGCTGCCCGTCGGTCAAGTTCGCTCTTTTGCAACGGGGCAGGTGCAGGTCGATCCACCCTGATTTTATCTACATATGAAAAAATGTTCTTGTATACATTACATGACATGCTTAATAATTATGTCCGTATATTGGTCCTAAATCACTATATAACTTTTCATAGATTATGTTAAAAAGTAGTATCAATACGGACATAATCATGTTCAAAGGCACGACGCATTTATTTATGTTGATACAACAACTATACATGGATAATCCATGTATAAATGTTGCAGGCCCCGTGGATCCGCCGGTGAGTTGTTGTATCAACATAATGTTTTGTGCATGCCTTTGAACCCATCATTCGTTTTCTTTATCACTGTTTTCCCTATGGGCTAACTCGCCTGCCCAAATGGCGAACTTGCCTCAGGGTGGGGCAAGTTCGCCCAGAAGCGGAAATTTTCTTTATAGGGCCCGTTTTTTCAAAACCATGCATGTGGATGTCCTCGGTGAAAATAGGATATTTGGTAGATATTACCGAGGTCTGTATTTATGATAAATCACGACATTCCTGCCAAAGAAATGGCGGCTCTAGAAGAGCAGGGGAAATGGAGCGAATTTGTCCTGCATGCTCTCCCTTAATAACAGATATAAGCAAATGATAATTATACAGAAGAAAACTATTTTCAAGCCAATAATATACAGAGCAAAAAATAAATATAAATATATATAAATATATATATATATATATATATTATATAGATATATATTTTATAGATATAACGGAACAGATAAACAGATATCTGATGGTAGTATGGTATTTCCATGGCACTGGGAAGCGGGGGTGCTGGAGGTGTCACTAAAATGACTCCATTTTCGAGTGAAAACCTTTTTTTTTCTTCTTTTCAAATTTACATCAGCACCCCAGTAAAAAAAATTGTTCTCATGCAGTGCCCTGGATATTTCATTCCATTGATGGGCTGTTATTGTATAATTGTGTCACATTTCGGTCCCATATATTCATTTTGACGATTTTGGTTTCATCGGTTTGTTAACAGACCTCCACTTTGTCACTAAGGAAGTTCGATTTCTTAATTTGAAACTAGCATGTTGACTGACATGACTGAATAATCATGTTCTATTCAAAACGGAACTATTAACTGAGTATTTGAGGGACTTTCACGGTTTATGCGTGTGTGGAATAAAATCTACTGAAATTCATAAAGAGTGTTATATTGTGGTGAATGTATTCATACGTAAGGATAAACCAACGTCCCCAATATACTATTGTCATGAATCATATCGGTTTGTTATCAAATCCTCTTTGTATTTTGATCGAGAGCTAGACGGTACAGTGACTCTCAAATACACGATGACGTTGGTGGTATCGCACACACCCACCCCCGATGACCTGAAACTCGGGGGAAAAGAGAACCTGCAGCAGACCGCGCGTTTTGCGTTGAGGAAGTAAACATCATTATTATGTTTAGCAAAGATACGTTTATCAGTATCAGAAGTCTGTGGATTGCCCAGGTGACGATGTAAGCCGACTCTACACCTTTCTCCCTGAGAATGAGATAAGAGATTTACATAGATTGCTATAGTCGTCATGTTGGGTTGACCGGCCTTCACTGGCAGTTCTTGTTCTCTCATAAACTCACACTGATATTCAAAGATGGTGTCTCGAAGTGTTATCAACGCCTGGAAACTAGCGCTCATGACTACCCTACTTCAGACGAGTTGTTATGCGCAACGTAAGTGTCTGCAGTTTTCTTTTTTATGTTAAACGTAGTTGATTAGGCATGGAATTGCGGCGCGGCCGGTTGTAGTTCTACAGTCATATTACCTCCGTTGTGCTTTGCTATACAAATTTCCAGGCTCAAAATTGACATTATCTTTAGTACACGCCATGCTTTGTGCATCTTTTGCCATGCGTATCACTGGATAACAACGGTTTGATCATCTCTAGTCACGTATGTTCATCACCCATAGGCTATGTATCAACCCAGTGGAGTTCGCCATTAAAGGCCTTTGCACAGTTTCAACGTTGGTGTCGTGATACTTTTCAATAAAGAAAATGTGTGTCGTACCATGACAACATGTATTGTTGCTGGAATTTCCAGGGATTTAAAGTGGATATGGTGTGATCAAACTATGAAAATTTATAATCCATTATATCAATGGTCATATCATGACTTTAGTTAAGAATATCGTGCGCAAATAAAGGCAGATCAGCATAATTTCATATCATTGTCTAATACGTAATAGATCGAGTGTGGGAGACGGGGGTAAAAAAATTCAACATTATATTATCTTTATTGTACTAAGTTCTCAATTTTTTTAATACTTTCTTTCTATAGTATGTTATTTTGTTGTTATTTTATTGTATATTTGTGTTGAGTTTGACAACTCTCCAGTTTTTTTTAATGTGTAAGCTAAATAAATAGTCAGTGGATCTTGGGGCTATATTGCAATTGAAATCACGCACGTCAAGTGACGTAATTCATCTGATCGGGGGGGGGGGGGGTGTGAGAGCAATAATTATGTTGAGTTTAAAAAAAATGGTCCCCCCCCCCCCAGAGCTGTTAGTAGACGGGGATATACAAAACGTGTGTGAAGGGATGGGGGTCAAAGCAATATATTGAGCTGAATATTCAACAATAATATTCAAGGGTAACTCATCCCCCCCCCCTTCAAGAGTTATCAGTAGACAGGGGCGGATCCAGCCTTTGCCAATATGGGGGGGGGGGAGCCGAATTTTCTTAGCCACATTTTCCCGATCGGCCACTCGAAGTTGATTTTTGTTTGTATCTTTGAAGGGGTAGTCTTTTATTATAATAGTCTAAGCTTTATTCTTATAAATCAACATAAATATATAATAATCTCATAAGCCTTATTTGATTAGTGCGAGTGCAAAGTATTTTGTCCTAAAATCTAAATATTCTGGGCAATGTTTGTGATCCTAAGACAGATGTGTATCCACCGCAACTACCTTACATTTTTCAACAATCAAATAATGCGAGCGAAAAGCGTGGGCTGAAAATTTTGACATTTCTAGACGAAGTACGGAAATTCTAAGCACTTTTTGTAATCGTGATAATAATAAGTAAATGACTAAACAATTGATGCGAGCGCGAAGCGCGTGCGGAAAAAAAATTCGAGATTTACACCCAAAAATGGGACACTCTGATCATTTTGTGTAAATCATGAAAATGATAATTGGAAATCTTATAATGCGAGCACAAAATGTTTGATATTTGGATGATTTAAATAGTGAACAAGCTGCGTATCTGAATAAACATGCGCGACCTAGAATCTGGGCATTCTAAATACCTGTTACATCATGAAAATCAAAAAAGCGAGCGCAAAAAGCGCGAGCTTAAAGTATTTGATATTCCGATCTGAAAAAGGGACAATTTAATCTCTGTATTTCAAGCACTTTGTAGGACAATTGTGAGGTGGATTTGGATCACAGTTTTAGAAGAGCCGATATGTTTCAATATTATTCCTTTGAGTTTTGACCTAGGACCGGGACATCCTAAGAACATTATGTCATCAAATGAAAATGATGACTGTCTTCCTATTTCTCTTCCTAAGCACGAAATAGAACTTGTCGATATTCCATTCTGAAAACAAGGACATAGTGATTACTAAATTAATATCTTATTTATTAGTCTAATAAGCCTAATGAGAGCGCGTAATCTGTTAATATTATGGCTTGAAAAATTGACATTTAAAGCACTTTTGTAATTATGATGCACGATTTAATATATTTTCAACAATCAATGCGAGCACAAATCGTAAGCCGAATTTTTTTATAATCTGTCATGAAATGGGGATTTTAAGTAGTTTGTTATAAAATCAATATTGAGATATACATAACTCACCCGGTGTATTGGAAAAGAGAGGGAAAGGAGCACCCCCTTCTCCCGATCCGCTTGAGACAACATTATACCTTCAACTTTCTTCTTCGTTCTCTTTTTTATATATTTCTTGTACATACCATCTCAAGATCTTATTTATTATTAATAGTAGTTCATATTCATATTTATAGTGTAAACAGATTTTACCTTTTATAATTACAATTCTATACGTGTTGAGGACCCCACTGAAAATAAGCTTTCGAACTATCCTGTTAAAGATTACTGACTTTTATTTTAATTTAATTTAATTTAATTTATTTATTCATTTATTTATTTATTCTTACTCATTATTATTTTTGGGGAGGGGTCCTTTCACACCCATAATCATCAAACTGATCGTTCCGAATCCTCCTTCATTTAGGTTATGTAAATGAAATACTAAAATATTAAATTAAGAGGAAAGGAATTAAGACAAAGTAATTTTACAGCTACAACTATGATTCATTTGCGAAAAAGGGTATTTCTTTTTTATTTTAAGACCGCTCGGGGGACATTCATAATGTAGTTTTTAGTCAAAAAATAAATTGTGTCAGGAACTCGTTGGCTGCAGTAAATAAATATTGTTTTTAAAAATGGATAACCATGAGAAACAAAATAATCATATCCATCTTTAGTCGAAGTGCCAGGAATGAGCTCTTTGGCAAGCTCTTTGGTGTAAAAACCGCTTGCGAACCAATTCTGCACATTGAAAAATAAACGCTGACTAAGCAAAAGAACATTATAAACTGATTGAAATTGCCGTTGCATACGATGACATGTTCAAATAAAATTGGAATCATGCAGTATTTTGTTTGTTATACACAAAGAAAACTCAGACCATGACACCCGTCATGATTTTTGTATCCAATATGATTCTATAACATATATTTACATCAGGACAATTTATCTAATATAGACACACATAATAGAAATTGTAATAGATATGCGCTATGCTAAACAGTCAATGTGAGTATATGCAATCTTGACCTAAATTTGCCTTTTGGTAATTCAGGAAAGAAATAATAATTCTAGAAAATGAAATCATTTATGTGTTAGGTATATTCCGAACATTTTCCAAAATCGTTAAACCATTAATTTCACAGATTAAGTGTCAAAATTAAGTATTAAAGTGCGAAGTGGTCATTACAAGGGGAAAAGGTACGTGGAAAATACCACCTTACACCAGTATGGGACTAGATATCCGTCCCCGCAGACACGGCGATCAGCCCGTGTGCGCACGCTAAAATTTATCATTCTGCGGCTCGCGTGCTAGGAATGAACTTGATTTTTCTCTCAATTACGAAACTCATCGTGGAAAAGGTTATCCAACATGCAATGATATACTCGTAAAATTTGTCGTCATGTATCATTTACACACATATAATTGAATATAACCCTTCTTTTGGAGAACTATTAGTAAGTTGTTCGAATCTAACGATTTTCTTTTAAAAATATAACAACAATTTACCTGATTTCAAATGCCTGCCATTTCTTAAAAAAAAACTAGAATTAATAAGCCACCACCGTTATCAGTTGTGAAAAATTCTAAGAAACGTACTAAGATGCTTTTGCAAATGATTAAAAATTAAGGGGATATGAAAATAAGGATTTTGCAATGCTATATCAAATTTCTGTTATATTTTCATCAATTTTGGGATTGCATCGAAATGACTGATAATTCAAAGTCTTACCCACACTTGCTTGTAAATTCGGTATATGTTGGTACACTGATAGTCAATGTAAATGATAAACATTCATAGCCTCACTAAAATTGAACAAATCCATTGTTTTTAGAATTTTAATGTCGCAGACATTTTGGAGAGTGAGCAAAGTGATGCTAACAAACGTCGCTAACAATATTGCTAGGCGAAAAGGCCTTTCAATGGCGCGCTCCACTGAGTTGAGGCCGTGAACATACGTGTAGTAGGTCCATGGTTTGATGTACACAATGCTTCAATTAATCATCTCGCCAAGAATAGCCCTAAAGTCCAGTCAAATTTTTTGCTGTACACATGCGTGACCTAAAAAACGCGTTTAAAGTTATGTTTTTTCGGTTTTGGACGCGGGCCGCGCGTGCATCAAAAACACCGATTTTCAAGAAAAAGGGTGGTTTTGAAAGACTGGTCAATGGTCAATCGCCGGGGTCAAACTTATTTAGGGTATGATTTTTTTCCAAAGTTTTTTTAAGACTAGCCAAACGTGTTTAGGTTTTGTTTTTCCCCGAGGTCATATTCTGGCACGCGAAAAACTTGTTTAGGAGTTATTTTGCACAGGCCTATAGGGGGTGTTTGGAAATAATTTGGTCACGCATTGTACAACAATACATTTGACCCCGCATTTGACTGCCCTCCCCACCCGGGTAGAACCCCTTCCCATCGCCACAGCACATTATTTATGTATATTCCTTGAAATTTTGTTCAGCATGCTAAGAGGGTTGTATAGTCAGATCATCAGATGTGCCAATGTGCAAATTAACGAATGTCGTACTTCCACTAGGGTATCGAGTCAGAAATTCCTTCTTTTTTTTTTTCTTTTTTTTTTTTGCGGTAACGGTGTCCTATATACTCCTAGTGAAAATTTAATACCATGATAACTGTTAATGTGATATTCATTTTCGACGGTCCCTTGCTTACATCAAAAGAGAATCCAATCCAAGACAGGTGTTGGAGGGAAAAGAGAATTGTGAGAAAATAAGATTTGTGTAAGTTTAAAAACAATATCAGACAGTAATAAAGATGTAAATGTTAATACCTTGTTGGGAATTCGGTTTGTCTGCATCTAGGCCGAGTCATTGTGATGTACAAATCCTCATTTTCTCCAATTATTAGCAGATCACTAATATAATGTAATATTTTTAAAGCTTTTGCTCAGGACCGTCATACCACAAATATATTTTACCGACAATGAAGCCAGAGCGCGACAAATGCGTGAGGAAAGCGGGGAGTATAGTAAGAATGGTAGATTTAAAACAAAAACCTAACTTAGTTAAACATTATGAAAGAGGTGGGTTTTAACATGCACTTTGAATTGCTCAAGCTGGGTAATATTTCGATGGGAGAGAATTCCATTGTACGTGCTGACCAGTGCAGCTTTTTTGAAAGCCCGATCCCCATATGATTTGGTCTTGGCAGTAATTTCAAAGAGAAAATGGTTTGAACCAGAACGGGGATTACGCTTGGGTTTATGAATTTGGACAAGTTCTTGAAGATAAGCAGGGGCAATGCCATGTATACACATTAATGTTAATATGAGAAGTTTATATTATATTTTATCCTTGATCGAATGGATAGCCAGTTGAGTTCCCATTTCGAGTTATAAGTCTTGCAGCAGAATTTTGGACATGTTGTAATTTGTCGAGAAGTGATTCCTGATTCCGAAAAGCAAACTAATGTTAAAGTATCGAAGTGACTTGAGAAGAACTTGAGATGACTTGAGATGAAAGCATGTACAAACTTTTCTGTTGTTTTCCTCTCAATATGTTTTTTTCAAATTTTGTGTTAAGCCAATTGCTGCGACTCTATAATATTGTTAACATGGGACTTCATTCCTAATTCATTCTCGACAATTACCCCTAAATCCCGTGCCTTGGGGACTGGTTCAATGATAGTACCAACAAGATTCAGTATGTTTAGAGTTGAAACATTATCTGAGTTTCTGTGACGAGATGTTATATGCAAAATCTCAGTTTTCTCAGGATTTAACTTCAATAAAAGATAAGCAAATGAATGAATAAAGGAAGGAGTAGATGGATGAATAAATTGGTAGATAGATAAATATGTAGATAGATAGATGGATGGATGGATAGATAGATAGATAGATAGATAGATAGATAGACATACATGTACATATAGAGGTAGATAAATGAAGTAATTGGTAATTCAAATGAATAATAAATTATTGAAACATCTAACGAGGTCAAGTCATTATTCTGTCTGGCCCTAGATTATAGACCAGACTGTTATTTATGAGGTAGCAATTTAGCAATGGTGGCGAAAATTGATTGTATATTAAACGATGCTTTCAGACTCTTTATTACGAGATTAAAAAGTGAAGGCCACTCGTTCCTCGTTATCATATCATTATCATATCGTTAAAATGACGGTTATACAACATCATATTTTCAAGTAGACTGTATATTGATTGCCTGTTCTGTTAATAGCTTAATCCCATGGTCATGTTAGGATGAATATGGAATTTATTTAGAAATGAGTGAGACTGGTATCATCGTCTTAATTCCACATTACCAAAAATGAAACAAATTTTCTATCCTTGATATCCTTATAATAGTATAAAGATTAATTTGAATTCTACTTTCCTATTCTACGTAATGAATCAATTTGATTAAAAAATTAAAACATACAATTAAGCAAATAAATTGACTTCATTTATATTCCAAGGTAATTAAATATGTATAGATTATTCTGCGTTCTGGTCCATCAGAGCTTTTTATAACATGATGTCAGTCCTTATTATTCCTGATTAATTTAATTGTGATGGATTGGTTGATAACCACACTTTACAAGCTTTGCTTTTTTAGTGGACCCCCCTCATTTCCATTTATGCTCAATATTATACCGGTTTTTGTTTTGTTTTACGAAGTAAGAATGCTCGTCTGTAAAATTGTACTTGATTTATATTACTTTATATTACTTTGTATCATATTTTGAATGGAAATGGAATACAGAATTGAATTGAATTGAATTGAATTGAATTGATATCTTTTCATGATGATATTCGAACATTAATATTTGAGCTTAGCTCATTTGCAAGTTCCTTTTAGAAAATCGGGAAGTGAATAATGGAAAATAAATGAATAAAAAAAAATCAGTGCGTCATTTTACATGTTGCTATTGTCAATTAAACGTTGATTTACGCACTGATTTACACTCTATGCGATTTATGAGAGAGAGAAAAAAAAAACCGTATAATGAATTTAAAGTAACAGGTCATAACGAAGTTTAACACTCAATGCTTATTTTGGAAATTTGCACTCTCAATTGCAGGGATTTAAAACAAATCCAGGTGGAGCGTAGTTCGGGATTAATCAAATCCTCTCTGTAGTTTTAATCCTAAAGATTTTATTCGAAGGTAATGTACTTGTATATTAGAGTTGCATATTAGTTTAGTATAAGTATAGTATATTAGATTTGTCTTTGCAAAAAAATTGGCGTTCGAATCCCGCCTTCGTCTCACAATTGCACTTGCCAATGCTATAATATATAACATTTGTATTTAACTCAACTAAGGAACTACAAGTAGCAGTCGACTTTGAAATGTCGTTTTTTCTCGAATATTATTATCCTCTTCATTAGTTTTAGCGTTACGCTTGTTATCTTTATTCGCATCAGTGTTCATATTATCATTGTTACGATTTTCATTATTTTCATCATTATAATCATCATCATCATTCTCATCACCATCATGATGATAAAAATAATCGTCAGCATTATAAACATAATCATCAAGATCATTATCAGTTGCGTAACTACGGGAATGGGCACGGGGGCACGTGCCCCCCCCCCCCCTCCAACAATCGGCTGGCAAAAAGGGGGAAGAAAAAAGAGGGAGAAAGAAAGAAACGTAGTCAGGTATAGTGGGGAAAGAAAAAATATATTATATTCCATAATACTATATATATATTATATTATATTACATAAGAAATATTTATTTCATAACTGTATGAAACATAATTTGCTTAGGGCCTATGTCTTCGTCACTCCTGGTGCTCGCATTGTCTGTTCAATGAGATGAATAATCCTGTTCAAGGGGATTAAATATTTGATTAGTGAGATAGTAAAATGTTTATGATTACAATGACTACAAAAAGTGCTTAATGTGTTTAGGTGTAATGCTATAAAAACAGCATTTGCTTGGCGCTTGCATTAGATGACTATGTTGAGATATGTATGCTCTTCATGAATTCCTTTTAAAATAGTCCTTAAAATGTCTCTGTTCGGAGTCAATATGTACAAAAATTTCAGCTCGCGCTCGCATTGTTTTCTTAGAGAGACAGGTACTATCATTAGTACAAAAAATGCTTATCCCTTTTTAGGTCTGAATATAAAATATCATTTTATCAGTGCGATGCATATTCTTTTAATGGCACAGTCCTCAAAATGTCTCTATTATGTCAGTAAACATGGCTCGCGCGACCACTAAGTGACTCAAATTTTTTGTTGGTGCCCCCCCCCCCCATAAAGTGATCCACTGTACGCCAATGATCATCATCATCATCATCATTCTCGTGATGATACTCAAGATCATTATTAATTGTTGCAGTACCTTATTTTCTTTATTATTATCATACCGGATATGTACTCAGTATTTGTTATGTTGACGAATCATTCATGAGTGTAAGCTGATACGACAGGCCTTTATGAAGTTCAAATGTATTACATCTAATATGAAATTACATCTTTGTTTGATTTTATTAGTTAAGTGAATTTAATTTGGATTTCAATTCAAATCGGTAAATTTAATATAATGCATCAATTATTTGATCAATCTATTTAATCATTAGCATGATGATTGTATTTCTTTTTTGAAGACGTTAGGTTCAATATATATACGTATATGATATGTATTCTTTATTCGATATGCTCTTTACACATGATATATTAAGAATATATCCTCACACACGATTGTCTTCTGTCAATCAACGCCTTCCACTGCAGCGCTACTCGGTTATGATAACAGATCAATATTCTAGTTGAAGCATGATTTTTTTCTCTCTCTCTCAATAAGGATATTGTTATTCTATCTCCATGCATACTGCCATTTTATTTCCTGTCATCAAGGAAATTCAAGCCCGTTGTTTTATTTCTGATTCGTAAATTATATAGGCCTAGAGTATCCTTCCTGCGTTGGGTCAGGTCCAGAAGTAGTGTTCAGTAAAGCAGTCTTGTACATGTAAGTTGTCATTATTATGATCATTATGATTGAAATGACAACCTATACTGTTTCCTCGTTCCTATTAACATGTTGAAATAAAAATGATATGATTATATTAAAATAATCTGACGTAGCTGCCTTTAAAACTCAGGAGGGATAATCTCCATCCGGTATTTTAAAGTCAAGTTATCGGATTTATTCACAGAGTCACAAATTATTTGTTTTAATTACTTAATAAAATCGTGGCAAACTTGACTTCTGGCAGTTTTAATCAGAATTAACTTATTTCTTTTGCAGCCATTTTACTCAAGTAAATCATGTTAAATCGACTTAAATAAATTGATTTGAACAATCACTGTAATATTTTAAAATTGGGGAGGAGACTATCTTAGCACGAAAGATGCACCACTCGACTTTCACTGATATCATATTTAAACTAAATATTAGATTTAATTTTGTCACTTAATACCGGTAATTATTTATAAGGTTAAAACTGTGAAAATAATCCCTGAAACTCGAAACCCCCAGAATTTTCAGTTGAGCGTCTATATAGCATTGCTTTTTAATTGCTTCAAAAATGAACTATTTTACACATCCAATTTCGAACACAAATAAAAGTTAGGTTAAATGTTATCATTTACTTGATCTTCATGAATAATCCTATGTAAATAAGGCGTTAATTGAAGTTTATAAGTACATTCAACATGTGCAACGTGATCCTTTTTCGGCATTTACTCATTTTAAAAAAGAAATTACTTCATCGAGGTTAAATCTATTTAATGGAAAAAGGTTATAATTAAATGGAATTTCTAAAAAAATATATTGCACCAAGAAAATCAAGTCAACTCAAAGACACTGAGTTAGTAGATGTCTGACAGAAACAATGCCTTTTTGAAAGTTTAATTCACATAGGATCAATGGATGATTGCAAAGGAGCATATTGATTTTAAACTGTGTACCTTGATTGGCATTCATTACCACTGTCATATCATAACCACGTTATAAACATTTTATGAAACATGCATTAGGTCCATGATTACACCAATCAAGTATCACATTTCTATATCAAATATTAAGTGCTTATCCTACACTGTAAAAACTGTGGAGGTGGTGGTGGTGGTAGTGATTGTTAACCTGATTGCTAAGAAAGCATGAATGCTTGTAAGCAAGCAACCAGAGGACCGACGGCTTAAGGTCCTCTCCGAGGGACCTGGTAATGAGGATTAATGCCTTACCAAAGGGCACTATTAGCGCACCAATTGGGAATCGAACCCGGGTCACCGGAATCCGAAACCCCCGCTCTACCGACTGAGCTATCGCGCCTCCTGTGGTGTTAAAACTGACACCAGTTGGTGTTAATATAGGACCACACCCTGAGGTATGAAAATTACACCCTAGAGATTGAACATCAAAAAGTGCCAATGTAACTACCAAAGGTGTTGTAATAATACCTATAAGTGTTAAACTAACACTGTCAATTTAACACCGGTGTAAAATAACTGATGTGGTCCTGTATGTACACCGGTTAACACCACAGTGTTTGATGTGTACTCCCACGCCCAAATGTACTTCTATTTCTTGGCCCACTACTAAATCTTCTTCTCACATTGTATGCATCTTACTTCTTATTCCTTTTTTTTTTTCATTCTAACTCTATGCGTTTACTTGATCATGTGTATTGATCGAGATGACTGACACAAATAACGTTCTATGTTAGCGATTATCTTTTCCCTTTTTTTTCCTGTTTTATTCTTTTTTTGGGGGGGGGGATCAGTGGCGTATCGAGTATAAAACTTTTAGGGCCCAGATATTGCGAAAGGTCAAAATTATAAAAATGCTGCGAGCGAGCATGGCGTAAAGGGCAAATATCCTTAACATTTTTATTACAAGAATCATATTTTGTGATAAATTTTGACATATTTTTAAAAAATATTCCACCCTTTTTATTTTCATTTCTTTTTCCCCTTCGTTCTTGGTCTTCATTTTGGGGGAGAGGGGTCCTTGTACCCTAGCCCCTCATCTGCACGCCAGCGGGGGGGGGGTAGTCCTTAAGACTGAATTTTGTTTTAAGTGTTATGTTAGCTTTATTTCTATAAGACTATACATGTAAGGACTAGGTCAATAATGCGCAAGCTGAAATTTTTGAAAAATTTACCTGAATTTAGTCATTTTGAGGACTCTTGTCGATTTTCATGGTTATCTCCTTTTTATACACTTTTTTTATTTCAATTCTCATTTCCGTTTTATGTTCTGCACTTATTTTAAATCATAAAACTAATTAACTAAATAACACTAACAAAAACAAATTGACTTTCAAAGGGTTTTTTTTTTTTTTTTTTTTTTAAACCCTTCCACAGGGGTCCTTTATTGAAATCACTATAATACATATTTTTTGACAATACATGATTGAATGATTAACACAGTATATGACACACAAGTTGAATATGTACAAAACAATATTCCATGAAATTGTCGTAACATTTGTATAAAAAAAAGCAAAATCAAAGTGCAAAGGAAAGAAAAAATCCATACAAGATATATATATATATGTATTTTAGAATGATATCTGAGAGACTTAATGTAATAAAGTAAAAGATGACCACCTTTTTATGAATTTCTTCTTTTTCAGATTTGTTTTATATATATACTTTTCCATACCATAATAAGATTTTATTTCAGACAAAATATGGTCGAAAACTGGAAGACAGTGTTTGCATTTTGCTGCAAAAATTCCTTTTCTAACGATTATAAAAATGTAATTATGAGCACCATTGTTGTTTCCGTAAAAACCAAATAGTTTATTCTGGTTTGAAATTTTGATATTCAGATTGTTACGAGAAAACCAAATTTCAAGTTGAGACCATAGTTCGTTTGTGTGGGCACAAGAACAAAAAATATGCATAATAGTTTCTTCATAATTATAACAAAAGGTACATAAGTTATCTGTAACCAATTTAAATCGTAACAAAGCATCTTTCATATAAATAATTCTATTCACTATTTTGAACTGAAACCATCTCATGTTGACATCTGCAGTTGAATAAAAAGCTATTTGATAGTAGAACCTCCATATCGTGTTGTCAAAGTCAAATGTCTGTTTCCATTTGATTAGACTTTTACAATCTTTCAACTTATACTTCAAAAAAATATTGTAAATGTGAGCACAACCTTTTTTTACTTTAATTATCAAAAATAGTGCTTCTGGAATAATAGGTTCCATAGCTTTTGGTATTACATGTTTATTGAAACCATATCGAATGGCGCTGCACAGGCCATAATATTGATGAAAATTGACGTGTACATTGTATTTGCGTTGAAAATCAAAATATGAGAGAAATTTTCCATCTGTTCCCAAAATATCATTAACAAAACGCACCCCATTAGCACACCAAGACCTGAAAAATATTGCATTATTATTCATTTTAATTTTTGGATTATTCCAAAGGGCTTGACATGCAACGTCATCAACAATAAGGCGGGAAAGATCTGAAAAGGCCAACAATACCTGTGCCCAAAATGGGTTATTCATTGATATAGCAAGTGATTTATAATGCTCAGCCCCCATGAATAATTGAAAAGATGTATATTCTGCAGGCAAAAATGATTGAAACATGTGAAAAGTAAGATTTTTAGAACAAGAAATGAACCTTCTTATCCATGAAATTTTTTATGATTTCGAATGGATAAAAATATCAGTCATCCTAACACCACCCTCACCAGAGGCGTCGATCCTGGGGGGGGGGGGGCAGGGGGGGGCGATCGCCCCACCAATGAAAATATTGGGGGGGCAAACATATCGTTTTGCCCCCCCCCCCCCAATAATTCCGCATGCATGTGCAAAAATAAAATAAGATTGCAGTGTTACACAGAAATCAGCAAGCGAGATTGAGATACACAACTCGTTCTTTATTTAAAATCGTGCTCAAAATGTCCGTTTTTCAGATTGGAATATAAAAATTTTCAGCTCGCGCTTCGCGCTCGCATCATTTATGTACCAAAACCCATACGTTTCATGATTGATTAGGTGAACAGAATGTCCCGTTCTCAGTTCTAAACCTAAAAAGAAATCACGCTCCGATTTGCAATAATCTTTTGTTGAATATATATCGTGTTCTTTATTAAAAACGTCCATTAACCTGTCAATTTTTTCAGATCGAAATATCAAAATTTTCAGCTCGCGCTTCGCGCTCGCATCTATTGTTATTTTAGATACCCATTCTAATCATTAGTACCAAAAATGAATCTTTCAGGTCAGAATATAAAGAAATTTCAGCTCGCTCTTGTTACTCGCATTATCTGTATAGTGAGATATGTATCCTCCACATGAGTTACTGCTACAAACAGTCCTAAACAGGTACCATTCCTGTTTTCAGGTCAGCATTCTAAAAAATTTCAGCTCGCGCTTCGCGCTCGCATTAATTTGTTGGTGAGATTGTGTCCGAGTCTCTTTCTCACATATATATATATATAATAATTAGGCCTGTGTGTGAGTGGGTGAGTTTGTTTGGTGTGATCGAGCGCCTTTAGAACGATTCATGATTTTGCCCCCCCCCCCCCAATCTGAAAAATGGATCGACGCCCCTGACCCTCACTATACGGTTGACACATTTGTTTCCTACTTATTTTATCAGGTTTGCCTTCCCATATAAATTCGTAAAAACATCGGTGAATATCATTCATAATTTCTAATTTTGGTTCTGGAAAAGATAAAAACAAGTAATTCAATTTCGGTATAAATATAGATTTAACAATGGTTACCCTCCCTAAGGGAGTCAAAGATCTTTTTCGCCATACCGCCATCTGACGTTTTATTTCTTTAAACTTTTCTTGATAATTGTAATCGACCATTTTTGATAGTTCAACTGAAAAGTCTATACCTAGGTACCTAAAATATCCTTCCGAAATCCAGTTCAGTTTGTACTCGTGTAAAATCTCTTTTTTGAAAGTTCTATTCTTCCCAATCCATATCACCTGGGTTTTAGTTATGTTAATTTTGAGGTTGGATATTTTTCAAATTCATCAAGTGTATCAAGGGCACATTTTAAATCTTGTTCTGAACCATTGAGTGTCAAAAGGGTATCATCTGCATATTGTAACACTTTAAGTGTTTTCCCTTTAATATGCATTCCCTCTAGTTTGTCTGAGCATGCTGAGTGTCGAATTAAAATACCAAGAATCTCACTGACTAACAAAAAAAGATAGGGAGATAAAGGATCTCCTTGACGACACCCTCTTCCTATATTAAACCTATTTGTACAATGTCCGTTAACTAACACACAAGAGGTTGCGTCTGCATAGAACAATTTTATCCAGCTTTTAATGGATGGACCGAAGCGAAAAAAATCCAGGACATTGAAAAGAAAATTATGTCATACAGAATCGAAAGCTTTTTCAAAATCAACAACCAGAAGCATGCCAGCTATATCATGTAATTCACTGTAAAGTAATGTGTCATACAATAAACGAATGTTTTCACCTATGAAGCGACCATTCAAAAAACCAGTTTGGTTTTGATGAATTAAAAAAGACAGAACACCTTTGAGTCTGTTTGCTATACAACTGGACGCTATTTTATAGACAACATTTAATAGGGAGATAGGTCGCGAATTTCTTAACAAGTGTCTGGGTTTGTTTCCTTTCGGAATTAAAGTAATTATTCCCATTTTTTGTGAATTAGACATATGTCCTGAAAAATACGCATAATTTAATGATCTAACCAAAAAAAGTTTAATATCTTCCCAAAAATAACGATAACATTCTACGGTAAAACCATCCTGTCCGGGCGATTTACTATTTTTAATGAGCTTTAAAACGGAAAGGGCCTCATCAACATTTAAAGGACCCTCCAATAAGGAAGACATTTTAGGGGACAACTTAGGAATACCAGGAAAATTTAATAATAATTCCAAGTTGCTTACGTTGGTTTCTTTTTCCGCATAAAGATTAGAGTAAAAATTAAATATTTCATTGATTATGTCACTTTGCATTTCTAAATTATCACCATTTTCAGTGGATAACTGACGTATTTCTTTATTAATGCAATTTTGTTTTTCTAAATTTAAAAAGAATTTAGAAGGCTTTTCACCAAACTCCATCCACTTAATCCGAGATCGAATCGCAATTCCTTCATTAGTTTTTAAACGGAATGTTTCCAGTTCTGATTTTGCTTTATCAATTTGATCCAAAATAGATATTTTATCGTCGGTGATCACCAGTTTTTTTTCCAGCTCTTCAATTTTCTTTTCTAAGTCTTTTTCTCTGTTTATATTTTGTTTTTTTACAAAGGAGGCATGTGATATTGCTTCTCCTCGTATTATCATTATTAAAGTTTCGAAAAATAACTGATCGTTTATAGTGTATTCACAATCACCTACTATTCGATCATTTTCATCAAATTTTACTTCGTCTCTCGCATAAAATATAGTCGTATCTTTTATTACTTTTTTAATATTAGAAACAAATTCATCACTTTTCAATAGAGAATTGTTGAATTTCCAAAAACCAGGACCTCTTTTTATCTTATTCAAGTTGAGACTTAGACAAACTAAAGAATGATCTGTGCGATAACCTGGAAAAATGCGAACTTTCTGAACAAGTGAAAGGAGTTCCGAAGAAATTAAAAAGAAGTCTAATCTACTCTGTTTAAAGGGGGTGGATTGTCGCCATGTATAATATCTTTTGTCTGGGAAACAAACTCTCCAAGAGTCGCATAAATCCAAATCGGTTTTCATATTGTCCACTTGCTGTTTTGCTCGTGGGTTATTTACATGCAAGTAGTTATAGGTATCAAAGGTAAAATCTTGAACTAAATTCCAGTCTCCACAAATTACCGTATGTGGATTATCAAAGTCTATTATGGTTTGTTGGATCTCTGAAAAAAATATTGGATTATCTATAAAATTCGGGCCATACAACGATACGAGAGTAATATTATGTTCATACAGTAACATATCTAAAACGACAAAATTACCGATGTTATCTACTTTAAATCTATTTATATCAACAGGGAGGGTTTTCTTAATAAGAATCGCTACCCCTCTGGAGTTGGATGTGTTAAAAGAAAAGAAACATTTACCTTCCCATTCCCTGCGGATTTCATTCTCTATTTCAGGAACAAAATGTGTATCTTGAATACAACAAATATCGTATTTCTTTGATTTCAAGTAAAATAAAACATCTTGCCTTTTGCGGTTATCTCTTAGACCGCGACAGTTCATGGAAATTAAAGTGACATTACCCTGCGTCATACGCATAGTAAGATAATAATACTAAAGAGGAAACACCTGTGGAAGATTTATTTTTTTTCAAAGGGTGATAAGTAAATGGGGCATACCCTACGCTCAATGTTGCGGGGAGGGGTAAATTTAAATCAAAATATAATGTCATGTGAATAAAATGATTTATGAACATTTTATTCTATTTCATCATGGAATTCATCTTTCTCCACCCATCTGTTTCTATCTAATAATTTCTGAGAGGAATGTTTTCATTCAATGACAATAAACATGAAAAAAAATCCGAGAAAAAACAGTGATGGTCATCAAGTAAATATACGACAATTAGTACCTACCACCATCGTGATCATGATCATCTTGTACCCCCTCTTTATCATCATCATAATATTTGACATAATTATGATTCATCATGAATGTTATGATGACCGACTGTAAAATATTTGGGGATGATATCACAGGCCATACGCCTAAAATATTGGGAGGGATATAGCTCCATACCCCCCCCCCCTCCCCTGTGAGCACTTCTACTTCTACGCCTACTTCTACTTCGACGTCTACTTCTACGTCTACATCTTCTTTTACTTCTACTTTTACTTCTACCTCTACTTCTACTTCTATGTCTATTCTAATTTATACGTCTACGTGTGATTAATTCTACGTCTACGTCAAGTTCTACTTCTACGTCTACTTCTACCGTCTACATCTACTTTTACTTCACGTCTACTTCTACGTGTACGTCTACTTCTACGTCTACTTTTACATCTATTTCTAATTTTACTTCTACTGCTACGTCTACTTCTGCTTCTACGTCTACTCTAATTCTTACTCTAATTCTACGTCTACTCCTACTTATATTTCTACTTTACTTTTACTTCTACGTGTACGTCTATGGGCCGCGGAACGGTTTTCAAAGTGGGGGGGGGGGCTGACCATGCAAAAAATCACAATCATATGGTCATTTTTACGGTTTTGGAAAAAAAGTTGGGGGCTGAAGCCCTCCCCCCCCCCCGCTTCCGCGGCCCCTGGTCTACGTCTAGTTCTACTTCTGCTTCTACATCTGCTTCTACTACTACTACGTCTACGTCAAGTTCTACTTCTACGTCTACTTCTACGTCTACATCTACTTCTACGTCTACTTCTACACGTCTACATCTACTTTTGATTTTACGTCTACTTCTACGTCTACTTTTACTTCTATTTCTACTGTTACTTCTACTTCTACGTCTTCTTCTAATTCTTACTCTAATTCTACGTCTACTTCTACTTATATTTCTACTTTACTTTTTCTTCTAATTCTACGTGTACGTCTATGGGCCGCGGAACGGTTTTCAAAGTGGGGGGCTGATCCAAAAGTGGGGGGCTGGCCATTCAAAAAATCACAATCATCATGATCATATGGTAATTTTTACGTTTTTGTACACGGTTTAGACAAAAATAGTGGGGGTTGTACTTCTGCTTCTACGTCTGCTTCTAACACTACTTCTACGTCTACTTCTACTTCTACATCCACGTCAACTTCTACCTCTACGTCTGCTTCTACTTTTACTTCCTCTTCTTCTTCCACTTCTATATAATTTTACTTCTACCTCTACTTCTACGACTGCTTCTACTTCTACGTCTACACCTACTTTTACTTCTACCTCTACGTCTAATTTTACTTCTATTTCTACTTTTACTTAAATCTACTTCTACGTCTAATTTTGCTTCTACAGCTACGTCTACTTCTACTTCTATTTTACTTTTACTCCTACATTCTACGCCTAGGTCGACGTCAACGTCTACTTCTAAGTCTACTTCGACGTCTACTTCTACATCTACTTCTTCTTATACTTCTCTCTTATACTTTTACTTGTACTCGTATTTCTACTTTTACGTCTACTTCTACATATACTTCAACTTCTACGTCTACTTTTACGTCTACGTCCACGTCTACTTCTGTGACTGATTTTACCTCTACTTCTTCGACTTCTACGTCTCCTTATACGTCTACTTCTACTTCTACGTCTATTTCTACTTCTTCTTCTACTACTTCAACTTTCATATGATTTTACGTGTACTTCTACTTCACTTATACAACTGCTCTTACCTCTACTTCTACGTCTACTTCTACTACTAAGTCTACTTCTACGACTACGTCTAAGTCTTCTACGTCTACTTCTATTTGTACGTCTACTTCTGCTTCTACCTTTACTTCTACTTCTATTTCAATTATACATATACTTCTACTTCTTGTACTTTTACTCTTATATACGTTTACTTGTACTTCTGCGTCTGCTTCTACTTCACTTTCTACTTCTACGTCTACTGCTGCTTAAATAGTTGTACGGTACTACTACTATACTCCTGCTGCTGCGTGTGCTTGTGTGTGTATATTTGAGTTTTGTCAGACGTATATCAATCAGATATGATTATTTACGTCTGGGACCGACCTTTAACGTCACCGTCCGAAAGACGTGACCAGGGCTCGAACCTCGAACCTCTGCATCAATTTGTAACTTCCCCACAGCTTGGATTACAGGCGCACGCCACAACGCCCAATTGCTTTAACTGCTACGCGTACTTTTATACTTTTAATCGACATAAAAAAATAGAAAGTATTCATCGCTTATCTTACGCATTAGCTTGGCTCCTATGCCCTATATCTTCTACTTTTCTTCCTTTTTTTCATTGTCAAGAAAAATGTGTTCTTAACTTCTAATTGTAATGATTATTCTCTCATTTTATTTCTTCTGTTCATTAATCAGAGCGTGACATTCGTCTTTATGGCGGAAGTGGGAGCTACGAAGGACGGGTCGAAGTCAGAGTCGATGGTCGTTGGGGCACAGTCTGTAACGACACCTGGGATACCCAAGATGCTTCGGTGCTATGTCGGGAGCTTGATAACAGAACAGCCATCAGACACGATGTGATGTACGGTGAAGGAGTTGGACCTATCTTCTATTCTAACGTCATGTGTACAGGTGGAGAACAACGACTGCAGGATTGTTCAAAGACTGATTCTTCCGTGGATGTCTGCCAGCATTCCCAAGACGCAGGGGTTCAGTGCTCCGCCAAGGGTGAGCAACGTGTTTGATAATAATGTTATCATCAATTTCTTGATTTGAAAACCTTCTCCAATTTAAAGGGGGCGGGTATCATGAAACAAACCTTCAATAATATCTTTATCTCTCCTTTAAAGCATGGTGTATTTAACTTTTCTGCAGTCAATCCAGGTGAGGTAAATGGGTACCCGGTAGGAATAATTCATGGAACGCACCGAGTGCTTTTAACAGCTGGAACTGAAGCCGGGTAATATGATGGTGCGCCATTGAATAGGCAACTAGATAATCGGCACCCCCAAATTATGTATATTGTGTTATAATGTATTTTTTTCATTCTTCGATGTTTGGATTGGTAGTTAAAAATATCACCCTAAAGATGATGTCTAAGATTAAAAAAAAATAATAATAATAATAATAACCAAAATAATTAAATAACCAGCATCTGTTGTACGATTGTAGTGAGATATACAATAATTCAATGTTTGTGCATACTTTTCAGAGCTTGATCTCCGGTTATCCGGTGGATCAACACCAAACGAAGGTCGAGTAGAAGTTTACTACAGGGGTAACTGGGGCCGGGTTTGTGCTGGTTCGTCTTGGGACAAAAGTGAAGCTGACGTCGTCTGTCGAGTAGTCGGATATCCGAACCTTGCCCAGGAACCAAGGGGTAGTTTCGAGAGCGGCAGTGGCGCTGTGTTTCTTGTTAACCTGATGTGTGCTGGGACAGAAAATGCTGTGAAGGCATGCAGTTCTTCTGTAAGCGGTTCCAACGCCCCGCAATCTTGTCCAGACGGTTTGGAAGACGCAACGGTTATTTGCAATCCGAATCTAGAAGGTAGGGCTTTGAAAGGACGGCACGTTAGTAGTGACATCCCTGATTGATAGTTAAAGTTCTGACCTTTATGAGAAAAAAAATCTGGTGCATTTTTATCGGAGCACCTCTGTTAGTTTTTAATATTCAGGTTATGTTATTTTAAATGATGTTCTTGGCCTACTTGTTTCAAGGGTTTATTAGGGTTGTATATTATAAATCAATTGCATAGTAACTGTAACATTAAAAAAAAAAAACAATTTTGAAAGGTCTTGATTGATGACCATTATCATTGCATGTCCAACTGTTAGACTCCCCACTTTCATAATTATTAGAATGTTGTGAATCGTGATTTTTTTTTTTATTATTGTTATTTCAGTTTCAGTGGCGCCTGAACAGTTATCCGCGGGGGCCATTGCCGGGATCAGTGTTGGGTTTGGTCTGGTCATCGTAGTCTGTTGTATCTTCAGTCTAAACTTAAAATGTAAAGATTGCTGTAGGAAAGGTGAACTAGATGACACAGACGTGTATCAGTGTAACACAGCCAGCAATGCAGATAGCAAAGTGTTCAGTACCACATCCAACGTGAGTAGCCATTGATGTTTAATCATTTGATTTAGCTGTTAAGGCATTGAGTGACGCGTGACTGATGTAGGCACACTTAGTTGTAATTGGAATTTTGGGGGTATTTTGGCAGTTTGGCGGGATATGTATGCACAGGCACCACTCAGGCTCCACGCCTCCACCGAGGTGAGGTGAAAGAGGGTATGACATTGAAAAGGGTTTCCCTGCTGAGCTGGAGTAATATCTGAACACGCTGCATGATGTACATACATGCCCGTATAATGTATGCACTAGAAACGTCTAGAATCATCGTTATTGCTTTGATCAGGAAATGTTAATGTAAGACAGCCCAAGTTTCATCTTTCTACATCCCAATTTCATTGTAGGCTCACCGCTGTTCGTTTATCCCTAAAGAATTACTTTAGCTTTTTACTATAGCCTAGCCACACTTTACGTTGTACCTCAATCTCGTTGTTTACTTTTGTAAACTTACAGCGTTTGTTTAAGGGACGTCTTTTGAAACCAAGGGGGCACTCACTACAATATGATGTTTTATTGTTTTATGCTCTTTGCTTCATTTACAGCTAAGGAGTGATACCGATAACCGCAATGATTCCATCTCAGACATTGATCCAAACATGTTCGTCTTCGCGCCCAAAGTTCCCCCTGCCGGGTTTGGTGCGTCGTCTGGTACCGGTGAACTCAAGGATGCGCTTTCAAATATTGATGAAACAAAAGAGCCGGATAAAGAACTAACCGAATCCGATGAAAGAGACGATCCCATTTACCACACCATAAGAGATGAGCAGAAGACTTCCAAGGCGGGAGATGATGTAACCATGACAACCGATGAAAACACCCACGAGTATGATTACGTGGATCGAGTTAAAGGCCCGGACAATGCCGAGAATGAGAGCGAAACGGTAACAATTAATTTACAGGGAGATGCTCTCTTTGAAAAGAAAAATCATGACCACGGCAACACCGAGCATGTAGAAAACAATTACCTAGAACTTGAGGATATTGGCGACTCTCTTCAAAATGGAGATGTGGGAAAAGAGAATGAGGACGTATCAATGGAACAACAAAAAGGAGAACAAGTTAACATCAGCATGACGAATGAAGCCACTCCTCTCGAATCACGTGACCAGTCAGAGTCTAATGACCAAGGCATTCCTGAGCGCGTAGAAAATGATTACTTAGAACTTGAAAATATTGATGACTCTTTTCAAAATAGAGATGTCGGAAAGAAGGATGATAGTGGAGATCCAGCAATTGAACGAGAAGGAGATCATGTTAACACCAGCATGACGAATGAAAACACTCCTCTCGAATCACGTGACCAGTCAGAGTCTGATGACCAAGGCATTCCCAAGCGCGTAGAAAACGATTACTTAGAACTTGAAGATATTGGTGACTCTTTTCAAAATGTAGATGTCGGAAAGGAGGATGATAGTGGAGGTCTATCAATTGAACAAGAAGGAGCTCCTCTCGAATCACGTGATGAGTCACATGATGGATTGACGTCACATTCTGAAGGTGCAGAACCTGTTGTTAACGTTGATGTATTTGATTCACGGTTGTAAAATATAATCAAGATGATATCCTGGATTATTGTGACATTTATTTAAGTACGATTTTATTGATCTCTCAATACTTGAATAATTGATATTAGACAGTAAATACCACCACTGCAATGTTCATTTTAGGAACTTTGAGTTACACAAGACCTTCAACAAATTGAGGGGGCTTGGACAATTTTGTGGGGGGGGGGGGCTGCAGCCTCGAAAGCATCCCCCCGTTAAAATCGCTCATCTGGCAAACTAGTAGAGAGAGAAAATAAAGCACGTAATGGGTAAACGAGCTGTGTTTTTAGGCTTCTGTGTTATCTTTAAGTAGCCGGCCTATGCAAAGATAACGAATGGATAAATTTATACAGAATTGTTATTTATTTTTACTCTGTATGACAGAAGTATCAAAGATCCAGACTCGTCAAAAAGGGGTTCGAGGTTTGTTTCCCCAATTGGAACATTTCGTTTCTGAGTAACCTTGAACATCCACTTTTTAGTTTTTTATAAAACCATTTAAGGTTCTTGAGCACGTAAAGAATCTTTTGGGGAACCATTTTTATCGAGGGTTCCAAAATAGGACAAAAGGGTTACAGTTCGCACGGTTTTTTGTCTCACCTGCATAGCAGAGTGAGACTATAGGCGCCGCTTTTCCGACGGCGACGGCGGCGGCGGCGGCGGCGACGGCGACGGCGGCGGCGACGGCGGCGGCGGCGTCAACACTAAATCTTAACCTGAGGTTAAGTTTTTGAAATGACAGCATAACTTAGAAAGTATATGGACCTAGTTCATGAAACTTGGCCATAAGGTTAATCAAGTATTACTGAACATCCTGCCTGAGTTTCATGTCACATGACCAAGATCAAAGGTCATTTAGGGTCAATGAACTTAGACCATGTTGGGGGAATCAACATCAAAATCTTAACCTAAGGTTAAGTTTTTGAAATGTCATCATAACTTAGAAAATATATGGACCTAGTTCATGAAACTTATACATGAGGTTAATCAAGTATCACTGAACATCCTGCATGAGTTTCACGTCACATGACCAAGGTCAAAGGTCATTTAGGGTCAATGAACTTTGGCCGAATTGGGGGTATCTGTTGAATTACCATCATAACTTTGAAAGTTTATGGATCTGATTCATGAAACTTGGACATAATAGTAATCAAGTATTACTGAACATCCTGTGCAAGTTTCAGGTCACATGATCAAGGTCAAAGGTCATTTAGGGTCAATGAACTTTGGCCAAATTGGGGTATTTGTTGAATTACAGCCATAAATTTGAAAGTGTGTTGGTCTAGTTCATAAAACTTGGACATAATAGTAATCAAGTATCACTGAACATCCTGTGCGAGTTTCAGGTCACATGATCAAGGTCAAAGGTCATGTAAGGTCAAAGAACTTTGGCCACGTTGGGGGTATTTGTTGAATTGCCATCATATCTCTATAAGTGTATTGGTCTAGTTCATAAAACGTGGAAATAAGAGTAACCAAGTATCACTGAACATCTTGTGCGAGTTATAGTAGTTTTCAAAATCAGCACTGCTGCTATATTGAATCGCGTGATGCAGGTGAGACGGCCAGAGGCATTCCACTTGTTTTATCTAAGAGTGCAGTTCGAAATATTGAAATTGGATTACAATATTTGCAGAACTTTAACTTTCAGTCCATATACATGGTAAAGAACAACTAACATCAATCTAGCTACACTATAACAAAAATCTCCAAAACAGTTTTGTTGTGTGTTAATTACCATGTGGCGTGTCTTTATTTCTATCCCTTACATGTTTCTTGATTTCCCTTTTATTTGTGTTCTCTGATGTAACTATTTATTTTCATTTAATTCCAGATCCATCGTGATTTTACGTTTCCTGCTTTGGAATGGTAAACTCGGGTAGAATAACATGGGTGTATTGTTTCATTATGATCTGTCGGCTGTATTCTTCCTCTCTTCCTAAAGCTATATACTAACAACGTTATACCCTTACGTGACACTGTTAAATGCACTGACTTTCTTTAAAGAGAGAAGGAGAGATAAATGAATACTTGATCAAGCACCAGAAGAGTATCAGGAATCAATTAACTTTTCATTGACTTGTAATGTAATGGGATTGGAATCTAGTCTGTATGTTTCTGATGTCCAATCACTAAATTTGTAAGATGAGTGGATAAAAGCCCTTTTCACAGACAATTAAACCCTCACCGATAGATGGCGCTAGATAGCCAAGATTTGAATATTTGACCTTTTTTTGTTTAAGTCAATTGCTGGTTGAAAAAATCATGAGCCACTACACTTCCGTATTTAGAGATTGACATGTTAGATGATGCTCAAGTATGATTCACATTAGGCCTATTGACCATAACCGAAGCTTTATTTGGGCTTTAAATACGATTAGGCTTCTCCATAAGGAAGTAGATTTGAACTTGGTCTAACAATGACACCATGGAGTCGTATAATTAATCTGTTTTTTAGATCTATTTCTTGAATTTGTATTCAGGTTGTTGGTTGAGGCCCCCCCCCCCCCCCCCCCATTTAGATTCAGGAGCAGGATGACATTGGCGAGTTTTTGCAACCACTACGGACACGCCTTTTGGAACGTAGATAATCTATTGTCAAAAGCCTTTCACAACAAAGCAGTCTTTGTCGAAAATCTGGGAATCGAAAAAGCAGTGTCGTTCGTGACTCTGGACAAACGACATATTTACAATTTTTTGTCAGCTCGAAATCGTAGGACGATCTACTGTCCAGGCCGGATCACCAATATTCGACAAATACCTCTCAGCTGTTCACTGTCATTTGACGGGCATTTTCAATGTATTTTCCATGTTCTAGAATCCGTCCCCTTTGCAATTGGAAAAACTCGCTATTATGGCCATGGGTGTCGATCACGGGGGGGGGATGGGGGGGATATATCCCCCCCCCCAATATTTCAAGTGGGGGGGGTGGCCTGTATTAGCATCCCCCCCCCAATAATTTAGGGTAGAAAAATTATAATAATGATGATGAAAAAATGAAAAGTTTGATCATGATGATTATAGTGATGATTATAGTATGCCATCAATCAGTTTGTTTCCCTCGCAATTTGTGTATATTGTTATTAAATGAAAACATTCTTTTTCAGGACTATTAAACAGATGGGTGGAAGTTCAAGATGAAAAAGAATGAAATGTTTATGTATATGATATTTTTTAACACATGACATAAAAGGAACCCAACGAAAAACAACTTTTGTTGATAGGGTGTTCCATCCCACCAGTGGTGAATGAATTAATTTTAATAAATCAATTAATTCAAAAGGGTGGAAAAACAAACGGGAGTAAAAGGGTGGCAAGATAAATCGTCTAAGGAATGACCATATAGCTATTAGAGTAATAGCCCCACCAATGAAAATATTTGGGGGGAACATATCGTTTTGCCCCCCTCCCAATAATTCCGCATGTGCAACTAAAAATAAAATAAGAATGTAATGCTACACTAAAACCAGCAAGCGAGATTAAGATACCAACTCGATTTTGATCTAAAATCGTGCTCAAAATGTCTGCTTTTCAGATCGGAATATAAAAATTTTCAGCTCGCGCTTCGCGCTCGCATCATTTCTGTACCAAAACCCCATACTTTTCATGATTAAATAGGTGAATAGAATGTCCCGTTTTCAGTTCTATACCTCAAAAGAACTCCCGCTTCGATTTGCAATAATCTTTTGTTGGATATATATCTTGTTCTTTATTAAAAGCGTCCATTAAATTGTCTTTTTGTCCAGATCGAAATATTAAAATTTTCAGCTGACGCTTTGCGCTCGCATCTATTGTTCTTCTAGATACCCATCTTAATCATTGGTACCAAAAGTGCTTAGAATATCAAGCTTTCACGTCAGAATATAAAGAAATTTTAGCTCGCTCTCTAGTGAGATACATGTGCTCCTCATGAGTTACTACAAGCAAACCTAAACAGGTACATTTTTCCTGTTTTCATGTCAAACTAAAAAATTTCAGCTCGCGCTTCGCGCTCGCATTGTTGGTGAGGTTGAGATATGTGTCTCTTTCTCATGATTCATATATATATATATATGTATATATATATATATATATATATATATATATATATATATATATATATATATATATATATATATATATATATAATATAGGCCCATGTGTGGGGGTGTAGGGGTGTGTGG
Source organism: Lytechinus pictus (assembly GCF_037042905.1). NCBI lineage: Eukaryota > Metazoa > Echinodermata > Echinoidea > Temnopleuroida > Toxopneustidae > Lytechinus > Lytechinus pictus. The sequence continues at coordinate 24,639,062 of NC_087246.1, forward strand.
GTGAGTTTGTTCGTTTTATATGATCGAGCGTCTTTGGAACGTTGATTCATGATTTTGCCCCCCCCCCCAATCTGGAAAATGGATCGATGCCCCTGTGTATACATCATGCTCAATCAACAGATCACTATGTACATGTTCCAGATAATTTTTGTCATTTTTTCTTTCGTATGAGTTTAGAATAGGCTTACTTGAAACACAAATTGAATAAAAAAAAAAATTATATAAGTACAGTACACTACAACAATGAAGGAATTTCCAAGAACACCATGCATATCAATCACTCCCAAATGTCCTAACTTGTGATTTTAGTGGGGGTAATGTTGAAAGATCCCCATCCACAAGAACTTTTGTGTCATCATCCCCCCCAACCAAGAATACTGATCGACACCCATGATTATGGCCGTTGAACTTATTTTGCTATACATGTATATATGAAGTCTTTCGAATATGAATATCTTCTACTCTAACTTTTACTTGCTTTAAGCCTGTGTAAAGTTTAGGTAACGGATCAGTATATTGTGAGTATCATTTAACCTTCCGATCTTACAGAAGTGTAACGGTGTATCTTTTTGTGCAACCGCCGATTCCTCGTGAAATATTGCAGATATCGATCACAATCTCTTGGTGATTTTCAATTCAAAAGGGCAGTTTGAGCACTTAAATTACAGATTTGGTGATTGGGAATCAGAATACAAAAAGTCATATCCTGAAACTTTAAGTCCATTCCATGCTTGTGAAAAAGATTCAGATCAAAAAATTTAAATTAAAAAAAAGAAGTACACAGATGTTTTATTTTTTATCGGACACCAAATTAAAATATATTCTCATGTAAATTTTCAAAATTTATCTAATTAATCGTTTCAGGACATAAACATCCATATAAAGTAGTATTAAATATGAAAGGTGACAAGCACTTTGGGGGTTTACCCACTTAAAAAAGGTATTTTAATTCTAATTATTTTGTTTCACTTTGTTTTGTTGTGTTAAGTTCGTTTTGTTTGATTTGTTTTGTATTTCTTTTTGTGTGTCGTTCTCTGAGATTTCCATAAATTGCAATAACCATGATAGGAATATACGATTTTGGTTAAGGTAATATTTCATTCTATTTCTCTAAGAAATGTTATCATACACCAAAATTATGTAGACAATCCGTTCTTTACTATGCTTATTGGAAATGTACGTTTGAATATAGACCTACTATCTTCTGTCTTTCTCAGACAGAAAATCGACATTGATGATGACGTTTATCATATATAATTGATGATATTCTGAAATAAGAAACTTGTTCTTGTACATTTTGCAAAGAGGCCTTTTATTGCAATAGTTAGAAATACAGTAAACTCTAGGGTGGCATTCCACGTAGAGTCGAAAATGGAACAATTAAGCCAGTACATGTATATGGGCCTATATTATGTTCTATGTTGTTTTATAGATAAATGCTTCTGAAATATACTTTAATAAATGACTTGATAAATATAGAACTCGCTCTCTGTCTCCGCAACCAAATTGTCAGCCTCTATTTACCCCCAACCCCACCCCGCCCCTCCTCTGTCTTTATACATCTCCCTTTGGTCCCGGTATTGTGTACACAATTTGGGGGTATTCCTCCACCTTTATATCGATGGTGAGATCATGCATGTCCGAATAATACTTTTTGTACTTTCTGGCCCAAAGTTAGAATGTTTTCAATATATTCGTTTAGAATGAAAATACACTGGCAATAAAGAGGAAACTTTCCCGTAATTTTCCCTGTATATTCCAGTCTATCGCCATTCATTTCCTCTTCTTCATGAAATCATGCAGCTCTGTGACAACACGAGAGGAAAGTCTAATCAAGAAATAATCTAAATCGTGTCTTGAAGTAATTGATAAACAGTGATCGTTGCGTGTTGTATACTTGTGCTGAACCATATATACTTCTAGATTTCGCATGACTGCTATGTATGGAGAAAGGTGGGGTCGTATGGGTATTGGAGGTGATGATGCTGATGATAGTGGGGTTTTGATTCTGTGTGTGAAAGTGTCTGTGAGCAAGTGTACTGAGCTGTGAGGTTTATGTGCGTGTGAGAGAGGGGGATAAGGAAGAAAATGAGAGAGGGAAGAATAAGGTAGAGCTGGGGAAACTGGATACCATTCGGCGTGTGTGTGTGTGTGTATTTGAGTTTTGTCAGACGTGTATCAATCAGATATCATTTTTTTACGTCTGGGACCGACCTTTAACGTCACCATCCGAAAGACGTGACCAGGGCTCGAACCTCTGCATCAATTTGTAACTTCCCCGCATAGCTTGGATTACAGGCGCACGCCACAACGCCCAACGGCTTACTATGTATTGTGGGGGCGCTCTGCTTCATTCTTGTCAAAGAGCTTTGATCTTACTGTTTCAATTCAATTTATTTTATTTCATTTTCAACAGAACAAAGTAATGTGGTCGAAATAATTACAATGAACTTATACAGACAAAATCAATTGAGGCATGTAGAATTCAACGTGCAGGGCCAGTTATCACTGATCCATCATTGACTTATATTATGATTTCCTAAAACTTTGAGAAAACTTACGCGATACTTTTCGAACGACTTGAATATGAATTATCCATATATGAGCTTAAAATTTGTCCTGACATAGCAACAATATATTGCTGGATAATTTCATTAAAAAAAACAGGGATATGCTTTGTCATGAAAATGTGATTATTTACTGTAAAATTATACTCAACATATGTACATTTGAGCTGTAATTTAACACAATAACAAATTGGGGGGGGGCATATTAAAGTCATTCGTACTCGTACAAGATTGTTGGTAAGATTTCTGTTAGGCCCACTGCCTCAGGGGTATACTGAAATCATATAATCTGAATTCATTTTCCGTGCAATATCCACATTGGTGAGACGGAACATAGTATGATGTATTCTGTTTCATCTATTTCAGTGTTTGTTTTAAAATACCACGAATCGAATAACTGTACAAAAAAAAAAAAGATCAAAGCTGCAACACCACATCCATCGTGATAGCGTCCTCTTGAGTCTTGAATTACCCATTCTGTTCATTCACATACTGCTGCGCACACATCATGCTGTCATGACAAAATGTACATTTCATTGTCCCATTCCTATTAATACTTCAATAGTTTGAAGTGATCTCGTCATACATGTGTTCATTAGCATATTACATTCCTTGTGCTTGTAGCGACTCTACTCCGAAATTTTGTCAAGTATATTGCAAAGGATATACCTTTCCAAAATTATTTCTTTCCGTTAACACGCATCATTAAATATGACAGTATATACAGTATTCAGAGATTTTTTTCGGAGATTTTTTTTTCTTAATTGTGTTGAGAACACTCTCAGTCTCTTTAATCTTTTTTAACCAGCTTATAAGCTTTGTTTGAATATGAACCTAGCAATTATAGTTAATATTGGTTAAAACAATACTGAATGTACTGGCGAACACATTGGGGTTGAGGACCGTGGTACCCCCAAACTTTACATGAAAAAAGAGAAATTGAAAGGAAAAGAAAGACTGAAATATGAAATTTCTCTAAAAAAATTTTTTCATAATTTATCACAAAATTTGATTTTTGTTTTGAAAAGTTTTTTTCCCCGCGCGCTTCGTGCGCTCACATATTTTGGAAGATGTTCCCCCATTCGTCATGTAGTCTGTCCCCCTCAAATTTTTTGACCCATTACGCTACTAATTGTTGATACAGAGCTCCTTGGTTAGGTCGAGCAGTTTTTATAAACGACAAATAAATAAATAAATAAATAGATAAATAAATAAATAAATAAATAAATAAATAAATAAATAAATAAATAAATAAATAAATAAATAAATAAATAAATAAATAAATAAATAAATAAATAAATAAATAAATAAATAAATAAATAAATAAATAAATAAATAAAAGTGAATTGAAACTCTTTTTATTAATAAATATATCATCAGTGTTACCAACCAATGCACCAGAGACGTCAAAATTTTAGAGAGAGACAAAGATGGGATGATTTGTGGACACAATGCACTTTTATTTTTAAAAAAAATCATAGGATCGAGCGAGCCCAAAATAACAGAAATCTGTCATAATTACAAAGAAACTCGACAACAATAATTACAATGACAGAATTGGAAATATGGTATCTAGTGATTATTTTCTATATAATTAACGGAATAATATTGAATGAGCTCACCCCCCCCCCCCCCTCCCCTCCCTCTAAAAAAAACTCCGAACTTATAGTCCTGCAGATTCCTATTTTTGGATTAGAGTAAAATGGAAGGTTATTTTTTTTTAAAGTCTGTGTTTGTATATTCAATTTTCATAAAAGCTCTGAGAACGAAGAGATATTGTCACGATTGTGGGGAGAATATAAATCATCTGGTTGCCTCCAAATATGTGGGTTTTTTTAACTGTTTACAGTATCAAAGGAAAGGAGCTAGTTTTTTTCGAAGTATCATTGGGGCGTTGACTGAAATATCTGAACGATATTACCGAGTGAATGAAAATTGAATGCTTAAGTTAATCAAAGGTATAAGAAAAGGTTGAAGTTTAGATAGGTAGTAATGCTATTTTGCATAACTTAATTTGTAGTCTGCAATATTCTGCTTTTCTAACAGAATAACCATTTAAAAGATTAATGGTTAGAATAAATTCATGTCAGAATTTTGAGTGTGTGTTGTTTATTCAGACAAAATAGCTATATCGCTGCAGAAAATTATTTCGTATCCCCGGTATCCATTGTCGTAACCTCAGCCAGGTCGGCGGAAGCTTGGTCGAGTCATCGCCTAGAGATTCCCGGAGTCCAAGTCATGTATCTCCCTACAGGGGGCTTCATTGAGTTATCTCCATCAAACCAATGCTTCAGCTGAAAATCATAAAAGAGGATATAAACCTGACAAAATGGGAAGGTCTAGATATTTCTAGAAATGATTTTTGTTTTGCTTGCAGATTATGTTTGTAAATATCCCTGTCTGACTGTTGCTTAAACTCGCTCAGTAGGGGGTGTTATAATAGAACAAGTGATTGTGACTCGTGAAGTATCATACCAACTACAATTGCTATACGACGGTAATTTCTTGACAAAAAAATAACGCCTGATTTTTCTGAGTTCAGTTTGGGAAGTGACCGGAATTAAAACGATCTCTTTTGTCAATAAAAAAAATCTGAACAAATTACCCTGCGTAATTCGTACGTAAACGTATTGAACATCTCTATCGTACATTATTTCCCAAACATAATAACATCAAAATTTGTTCTAAACTACCGAGACTATATCCCCTTTAGCCTTTACTTGTTGGCAAGAATATTATTGCCTTAATTCTTCATTATCTCAGTGATGTTGGCGTAGGTTCACTGATAATAATAATAATAATGATAATGATAATAAAAATAATAATTATCAGTCTCTATATAGGCTTATTACATCTGAACGATGTCTCTTCTATAAGCGCTTTACAGACGGATATTATTACCTCTAATGAATCGGACCCTGATATACCGACACGCAATTTTTGCACTTTCTCCACTCTCTAGGGAGCATTCCAATTAGACTAAATTGTTAGGCATACCACATAGGGGATTAAAGGAAGCTGGAGTCCCTCTCCCATCAACAACACCCCCCCCCCCAAAAAAAAAAAAAAAAAAAAAAAAAAAAAAAAAAATTCTTGCCCGTTTATTAATAAATCAATTATTTATTATAAAAATTGTCCCGCTTTAATGCTTGCTTGGTTCGCGCTCAAATTTTCAGAATCAATTGACTATATCCCAAATATCCCCATATCTGTGGGATTCTCATTATATGCATTCCAGTAGAATTTCCTATTTCTACTGACATGTCCATCTCAAGTTTACATTGCGTATTACATTCTTAAAAAAAACAATATAATAATTTAGGTTTTTACACCTATTTATCATCAGTAATGCTATCGAATTTACGCTAAATTGAGAATTTTGTATCATTTTCTGCGGAGATTAATAAATACGAATATGAAAAACAACGGTAGCCCCTGCCTCTTCAAAATTTCGCCTCATTGGGACACTTGCCCATTCAATTGGAAAACGAGACTAAACAAAAACTCATTTTGAACAACAAGAACTTCGAATTCATTACTCAACATATTCATTCCTTCCAATGTTTGGACAATTATATTTGGAGGAATAAAATCTCTATCAGACAGCACGATGAAAAGATACGCGCATAGTTCTGGCTCACATTCATAATATTAATTTTATCACGTCATTATCGCATCATCGTCATCTTCCTCATCATCATCATAGTCATCACCATCATCATCGTCGTCGTCACCCATCATTATCATCACCATCATCATCATTATTATCGTCATCATCATCATCATCATCGTCTTACTTCAAAAACCAGGGGAAATATATTTAAAAGACAGAAAGAATTTTACATCGTCATGAGGAAAAAGCGAAATGAAACGAAGAAATAACTATTTCCAGCAGAGTATTAAAAATTAAAAATTAAATTAAAAAATAGAAAAATTGTGGTGTAGTTGAAATGAAAAGATGAATACACTAATTAAAGAACAGTAATCGGATTCCCATGCGAATTGATACCACGTGTGTTTAGTCCGCTAATGTCTCAATAAAAATTTCGGTTCATCATTTGTATGCAGCAGTCTACGGGATCAAGAAGGAAAGGAGCCCACGTGTTCGGGCAGGTCTCTAGACAGTCGTGCACGCGTCATCCATCGCTCCCGTCAACCAAGTCGTAGTAAATTGTGAGAAAAGAAATTGACTTTCATGAGCGTTACAGGGGGTCCTTACAAACACTTCACTTTTTCTTAATTCTTGCAAAAAGCATATAATAGGCGGCGGCCCTTTCTTGTCGAGCCGTAGACTTGGTTCGAGCCTTCGGGTAACCTGAACGTTTTCAACACGGTCATGTGCAATTAATAGATCGTTTTCTTTTGTTCGCAGAGTGAAGGAGCGTATAAACTCGAAAATTGATGAGCTTCGTTTGTTTGTGGAAGAAAACTTGAAGTGACAGTTTTAAACGAGGGTGTGATTTTTAGAATTCATTTGGTTGCAGTTTGGGTTGATAATGTGATGCTTCAATATATAGATTAGTGATTGGTGACGGTTGTCATTGGTGAGAGATGTATTGTTTGGAGGAGAGGGCGGCATAGAGAATACACAGAATTGTGATGCTGGTGGTAAGGAAGAGGATGGGGGTAATAGTGGGGGTGTTAGTGGTCACGGGGTGATGATGATGGTGATGATGATGATGATGATGATGATGATGATGATGATGAAGATGATGGTGGTGGTGTAGTGATGACGGTGGTGGTGATGATGGTGATGACGGTGATGGCGATGGTGGTAATGTTGGTGCATGATGATGATGATGATGATGATGATGGTGGTGGTGGTAGTGGTGGTGGTGACGGTGGTGGTGATGATGGTGATGACGGTGATGGCGATGGTGGTAGTGTCGGTGCATGATGATGATGATGATGATGGTGGTGGTGGCGGTGTTGCCGGTGGTGTTGGTGGTGGTGATGATGGAAAATTAAGTGAGTATATATTAAATGAATGTAGTGTGTTCTCCCTGATTAAAAAAATCAGATTTTTTTTTTTATTCATAATCACTTCTCTTTATGTAATAAAAAAAATGGGGGAGAGATTGACATCAAAATAAATGGAGATAAATGTGTTTAGAGTCATTACGTATCTTCAGAAAACGAAACTTTAATTTTGATATTTTAAACGAAATGTGAAGCTCTTTCACTTGCTACTTGCAAATCTTATTATTTGGAATTTCAGTTTTACTTACTCTCGATCGCTCAAACACTGCATGGAAAGTCTGGAAACTCGTAAAGCAAAAACTCAATTGCATCAACCTCAGATAAATGACGGAAGGTGAATTTTTTTTCTTAAATTGAATCAACCCATATACCCACGATTATAGTACTTGATCGATGGCTCGCGACTAACGATGAAATCGTCGCTTTCATCAAGCCTAAAGCATGTCAGCAAACACAGTGATGCTTCGATTACTTGTTTCCAAGCAGTGACGTCGCCATTTTCAAGTTGTCAAGTATACTCTTTCGAATGCACGCCTAATTAAATCAATCAAAAAGTAATTTGCTAGTTTATCGCAAGAAAATTATCCTTTGCAAGCTATCAGCATGAAAAAAAAATACGGGGGTAAATTTATTTGAAATTGTAAAGTAATACATTCCATCTTCGGTCAACTTTTATTCATTGGTATCAAAAATCATAAATATAACAATTAACAGATAGCATGCATTAAAGCTTTTATTTATATTTTTTGTGTAAGTCCCATCTCGAAGTAATAGAGAGCAATTATAAAATCACACTTGCACATTAAATATTAGCATACAGACATTCAAAGTTATTTTATCAAATCATGTTGGTTTTTGGATTTTAAATAACGTGTTTGCTTTCTTATACATGCTAGTTATGTGAGCGTGCTAGTTAATTAGATCTATCACGCAAGATTGATATTAAATTGATGACACACACAATTAATCCTCTAATTGTTTGACTAATTTTGCTTTCATTCTTGTAATTCTTGTTCAAAGTTTTGACCCTTTTTATGATGCATAAAATAATCAGAATTACAAGATGCATGTATTGTTGTCATTGATTTGCATTTCTTTTTTATATTATATTTATTGTTTGAAATTAGGCAAGGGTTGCCAGTGGCGTAAGAAAAGAAATGGAGGGTGCTTATTTAAGGATATGCTGAAGAAATATTTTTTTTAATTGATAAGGCATGATAGACATGATGAAAGCCAATCAAGACGTCATATTCAATGAAATTCGATAGATATGAAAATACAATACATTGATTGAACAAAAAGTATTTCATTTGGGGGGAGGGGCTCCAGTTTTCGAATACGCCTGTTTGCCAGCGTGAAAGACAAATGTCTTTGTTGTTGTTTTTTTGTCAGACAATAGATTATTTGAATCATGAAGGATCTTGTAAAACATTCTTGATTATATTATACTTACCACACTGGAAATGAAAAGGAACAAAAAAATGGGTTTCACATCTTGGTTTCGCTCCCTACCCTTTTTTTAATAACATGGATGATGTAGCGATCTTTTCATTCTACGCTTTTCATTCCATCTCCATCTCCTTGCCATTTAATTCAAATTTCCTGCCTCAAATGCGACGGGAACAAATAAAGACGCGCGCGATCCTACCGAATCAACAAGGAAATTCAATCTTAATTGATTTGTTCCCGAAAAACTTCATCATCCCATTCTCCAACATCGTCACCATTGTCATCATTTCGTCCTCATCATATTTACCCTTTCACATATTAAATGCTTTGTCCAACTCGACTTGACTTGTTTATCCCCTAAGTGAAAGGATTAGGAACATTCAATGAGCTCATTTCCCTGGTCATATAACATTGGTTATGACAACTTTTCCCCAGCAAATTTTGCCGGAGGTCTGACGTGTTTGTTATAAATGTACATTTTCTAATGCCTCAAATATTTTTGAACAACTTCGTAATCGTTCTCCATCATTGTTTCCTTTATTTTCCATTAAGAAAGCCCACTTAGCTGCGCATCGTCGACACATTGACCCAAATTCCCTTGGTATCTTCCATAATAATTGAATATTTGTCAAGGATGTTAGCGTTTGATATCATTATCAAAAGAGCATGCAAAGGAACGTATGCTTTATCGTCAAAGCGAAGACAAGAAAGAAGAAATGCATACAAAGTAAAAGGAGGCCACGCACACTTTATCAGGAAGCTCGTTTACGAGTTCTTTCATGGGCTCGCGAGCGGGCCGCGCCCCGCCAACTTTCCGGGGATGATGACGAAGGAGCTAATCGATTTTCATCGGCATTTTGTGACGAATCCGTGCCTTCGCCTCGCCCAGCCGAGATCTGAAGAGTCTAATCGTTCGGCAAATAGAGATCTAATTGTTTCGAGCCAAAAGCAAACTGCGTATCACTTTCGTCGTCTCAATATAGAGAAAAAATATAAAATAAAAATGAAGGAGCGAGGATGCTAACTCATTGACCATTCATGATGTTGACTTCATCATGCTCACTGATGTTTACCGAGTAAGACCGTGTTATCCAGGCCGATGGAATCCCGGGAATACCACCACAATTCCCGCATTTGACACTCGCGGCATTCAGAGGGTTAAATTGATCTGTATTATGCCTTGTTTTATCGGACTAGAGTTTTTTTTTTTTGAAAAGTACTTGAACCTCAGTTGCCAAACATCTAGATGCTATACTTCGTGATGGATTAAAAATCCGGTGGCTTACAAGATCGAATAGATCTCTTGCCTCCATATTTTTCCCCTCCATATTTTCGTCTCCATGACTTCAACGTAATCTAGTGGATAGTTAAATGTTATAAAGAATCAAAATATGAAATGATTTCGGGGAAGGGGTACATCATATCAGGCCATCTTCAATTAATATTAAAGCTTAACCTTATCAAACTAACCGTTATACAATCTTAATAATCATATAGAGCGTTTACGATGATTCATGGGGAGACATCACATTGATCTTTCAATACCTGTCAGGTCCTCAAAAACTTACAGTTTTCAACATGTTCAATGCTTATTGTAATTCTTGTTTAAATCAATATACTTTATCTAACATTCGGTAGCCTAAGCATGTAAGCTGCTCAAAAAAAACCAGAGAAAGGAAAACACAAGAAAAGCACTTTTGATTTTGTTTGCCATGTATCGAATAAGGGAAGAAAAACCGAGGAGGCAAAAAAAGATATCAGCGCCAAAGCCGAAATTCTAAAGAGAGGCTAATATATAAATCGATGGTACTCGGCCTTAGTCCGGAAACTACTTTTCGGCTGTGGCTTGGTATTCTCAATCACTCTCCATCATTATTGTTTGACTTGTTGAGGAGCCGAGAATACTATCTTAAAGAATCAATTTCGACAAACAGTGTGAAGAATTACATCTCATAAAAGAGGAGGAGGAGAAGGAGGAAGCGGGAGGGGGTGTTGGGTGTCAGTCGTGGATTCTTTTTTGATGAACAAGATGAAAGTGTCTTCTGTTGGCGCGAAAAGAGTTATTAAGTTACCTTTTTATAGATTGATAAGAAGCCGTCAGGGTTTGATGGTATGTGACAGGAATGATCTGAACAAAATAAAATTGTAGTGATATATAAGTAGATATTGCCTTTCGTTTTGAAAAAAAAAGGAGAGACGGGAAAGGGGTACAGCAATCGCTTCATCTTTTCTGGAATATGTAGGTTCAATTCCTACCTATTTTTAGTCTTCCCTTTCTTTATTTCCCACTTTCTTAAAAAGAAATATATATATCACACCTCTCTTTCGCTCTGTCTTCATCAGTTCATCATGCTCCTCTCTCAACACCGTATGTATGATTACCGATTAATGACTTTAGTTTATTTTCTTTTATCAACTATCAGCACCCACGGAACGATCTTTAACAGCGTGTGCTGGTTTCAATTTGACATGCAAAAAAAATATGGTTTTGCTACAAAATGAAAGTGCTCTTGTTACATGTACATGAAATAATTGACAAGCATAAAAAAAGTCTTGATACAAAATGAACTATTTAGCTTACCTACCACATTTCCCTATGATGGATGATACAGGCAGCACCCCCATAACTAAATCGGGGGGGGGGGGGGGCTTCAGCTTCACAGGGCCATTATCCTTGGTAAATGCTTCAGAGTAAAGATAACAATACAGAAAACAAATAAAGAATGAATAGAAATAAAATGTTTCTTAATTGTGATAATGACACACACAAGGAACCTTCTAGGAATATCGCCATGACAAAAATAATAAGAGGTAGGAGAGAAAAAAGGGTCTCTCGGTGCCCCTCCCGCGACCTTTGAAAAGTGGTTTATTGTAACAGTTGTAAGTTCCACTTACTTTTATGTGAGGGCTATAACTTGTTTGAATGTTCCCCTTTTCAGACAGAGAAAAACCACGTTAATTTGATAATCAGCGAACTCCGATAGAGACACTATAAAATGATGAATGATCTGCTAGAAAGATCAGAATTTTTATTCCATTTCAGTTTATATCTTTCAAATGTTTATGTGAGACATAAGTATTTCACGTCATAAATAACAAAAAAATCGGTCATTCAACTGCAAAATAATTTAAGATGAAAAAAAAAATTCTTTGAAATACTAACCAAAAGAATAACTGATCACGCTTGAAATACAAAAAGAGCGTTGTCTCTCAATGATTTAGGCATCAGTCGAGGGATTTTTAAGTCATCTTTGAAATATTGTACAAAACATTGTAAGGTAAGCCACTTGAAAGTAAAAGAACCAAATCACTTTTAACCGCTGTTAAATACCATTAGGATTCTCAACGATTTACTCAATTGCACATGTTGAAAGAAGCTTGTTGTCATAAAGATGGCGGTTTTTTTTTTCAATCTGTCAAAGATTTATACGCCACTCTTGAGCGGCTGCTCTTGAGGTTTGCTTAATATAGAAAAGGAATGACTGAGAGAGAGAGGTGGAGAGAAAGAGAAATAGAGGGGGAGAGAGAGAAGGAAAGAGGAGGGGTGGGGTATAGGTAGAAAGAGAGTTTGAGCGTTGAATGAAGAAAAGGGAGAAACTCACATCAAATATAATCATGATAACAAAGTCAAACATTTTACTTGAACATAACGTAGTTCATGCAAAAGTTATTCACATATATACCGGTGTATTATACTTCCGTATATTATGTGGTATTTTGTCAGTTTGTAGTTAGGTGTGGGGGATTTTACTTAGGTCTACGATTATATATATTCTTACTGCTGTTTCGGAATTACGGTTCGAGCAATAAATGACTTTATGAGTTTACAATCCTGACAATGGACTGAATTAATGAAGATTTCGAGAAGACGAAAATAACCTTCTATCAAAGAATGTGATTGAAATGTTATCAAAATGGCAATAGGTATACATTAGACTTATGACAACAAAAAACGACAAGTTGTTTTTTTCCTCAGAATTTTATATTAGTTACTATTTTTTTAGAGACGAGTTTGTATATAATTCTACATCGTATTAAAGTATGCAGGTACACAACAAACATCCACGTAACATCTGGTTTTGGTCTTGTTGAGATAGAAATAAGGGACATAAAGAGGATTTAAAGACAAGTCAATAGTCTTCATGCAATACAACAGCAATTCTGGTTGCATAATTATGTGACCGACAACAGGACCCCGTTTTGCTAAAATTTGCGATTGATCCGATCAATCACAACAATGGACAGCCAGCAACGTCAACATCTAAAATGCAAATTTGTTCAAAATGTTTTCTCGATGTGATGTATATTCATACATTCGTCATTCTCTTGAAGATTCAGTGTGATTCTTTTTGTTTACTAAGGACATTGTGCAAATTTCTGTACAAAAAAATATGGTATGGATGAAATTCCATAGATTTACGATTGATTGGATTAATCGTAACTCTTTGTAAGACGGGGCCAAGAAGTAATTAAATATAGGAGGGGCATGTATGTTCATTACAGGAATTGATTACTTGACATCTACCGTGGATGGTAAACTGTACGTAATAACCGTTAGGTTGTGGGGTCGAATCCCCGATTTGCCATTGTCTCCACTTTGATTTTTAAAAAAGTACCGAGAGTAATTTCTGCCGTATTTAAGGTCAGCCACTATACCTGATTAACTTATGGGGTGTTGCAAGGAACTTACGATCAATTGCAAGTCAAGTATTGGTTCCTAAATTAATCATTAATCTTGCAATTAATTGCAAATTTGTGGTTGATTGCTAATCTGCTTCCTGAAACAAGCAGAGTTATCTGATTTGACGCAGTTAAAATTGATCTATCAATTGTAAAATTGATAAATATTTGATTATAATTGATTGCAAATATTTTCTTGCAAAGCCCCCTTAGGCGTAAAATGTTTCCTGTGTATTTTTTTTACATACTAGCCAAAAATAAAAGCAGCTGTCCTGCCGAGTTCCTACAGGTTTTATCGTAGCAGAATACGTAATTGTTACGAAATAGTATAGCAGTAGCAGCAGCAGTTTCGATTATTATTATTGTAATTATCGTCATCGTCGTCGTCGTCATCGTCATCGCCACCATCTCCTTTTTCTTCGTCATCATCGTCAGCAGCATCACTGTCAAAACTTATTATCAATATGAATCTTGTTATTTACCAATCTATGTCTATAATCAACAATAATTATGCATTGACCACAATTGATATTCAATGATATTATGAGGAATAATTGTAAGTCAAAATCATATCAGATAACATACTAACTAACGGCAAACCGCACTAATAATCTGTAATACCGCACTGCAGAATTGATTTCAATTACGGATCTCAGCGATGCGATAGATTGAAGTGAGAAAAGCTATATCATTTTATGAACGGTAGGAAAGATAATAGAATTTCAAACACAAAAGGCGGACAAGCTGATAATGGAAGCAGTCGGAGTAGAAAAATTGTCGTTGAATGTTCTGAGATTGTCATACAGATCTAACATGAAGCTTGTTGACGAATTAATTGTTACATTGTTGTCAAATACATTTTTTAAACATGACTGTGTTGGTGAATTTTTTTGTCTCCTCACCGGCTTCAACTGACGAAGGTGGTTGAAATCATCTGCGTACAAAACGCCCTTAATAAAACTTTTTTTTAATCAAGGTAAAAAGAAAATGATTTATATTATTATGTGCTGTTTAAATAATCATCCCCATGAGCAACCTCGAGAACAAAATAGTAAATCGATTGATTGATCGATTAATCAGTAAATCAATTAAAATGAATGAATGAATGAATTAAAAGAGAGGTAGATAAATTGATTGAGATTTATATAATGATTTCACTTGGGAAGGGCGGGGAAACACAAGGGGGGAATAGGGAATAACGATTTGTATATTTTTAGTTGTATACCTAAGTGCAAGATAACTGAATTTTAATAATTCATATCCCACTTGCACTCTCTAATGTTAATTTATCCACTTTAGTTGTTTGTATCCGTGTAATATTGTTATTTTTTAATGAATTACTTTGTTTGCTTAAAAAACTATGATCATTTTTGTGTATCTAATATTGTATATTGTTTCACGGCCCCTTTGAAAAACAGCTATGCTGAATGGGCTTTTAACCGTGTGAAATAAATAAATGAATGAATAGATAGATAGATAGATAGATAGATAGATAGATAGATAGATAGATAGATAGATAGATAGATAGATAGATAGATAGATAGATAGATAGATAGATAGATAGATAGATAAATAGATAGATAGATAGATAGATAGATAGATAGATAGATAGATAGATAGATAGATAGATAGATAGATAGATAGATAGATAGATAGATAGATAGATAGATATATAGATAGATAGATAGATAGATAGATAGATAGATAGATAGATAGATAGATAGATAGATAGATAGATAGATAGATAGATAGATAGATAGATAGATAGATAGATAAATAAACAAATAGATAGATATAAAGTTTTGGGTTGCGCCGACTGAAGTTATAATGAACATTTTGAATATGCACTAAACATGTTGAACTTAAAAGAAAAGAAAATAATAATCATGTTTAAATAATAAATAACAATATAGGATTTGTATAGCGCACGTATCCACCTTGCTATATGTGCTCAAGGCGCTCCTATATTACTCTGGCTGAGCTAGTCTACTGATTCTGGTGCGCACAGCTTTTTGAGGAATTACTTCCTGCCGGTACCCATTTTCCTCACCTGGGTCAAGTGCAGCACAGTGTAGATAAATTTCTTGCTGAAGGAAAACACGCCATGGCTAGGATTCGAACTCACGACCCTCTGTTTGAAAGGCGATAGTCAGAACCACTAGACCACGACGCACCCACACATATAAAGTGTATAAAAACTTTACCTCATGATGGAAATTTCGGGAGATATATTCCAGTACTGAAACATCGAAAAACCAGGATATTAAATCATTTACAAAAAAGGACGGTGTCAGTTATCGTAGCCAAAAGGAAAAACGTACAATATTATGCGATGCTAAGCCAAACTATATCTTTATAAATTGCAAACATCTAGAAGTTTAAGAATTAATACGATATCTTTAAATGTCAGAGCGGGTCAAGCTTTCGTGCGCTAGATTTAATTAATTTTATTGACGCTTTTCAAATTAGTGGATTTTAGCATTAACACGGTAAAATGAAAAAAATGCACAAAGAACGCCGGCTTTAAACGTATGTAAAGAAAACACTCTGTTTTAGTGAAGAAATATCGTTTGAAAAGGAATCTTTTGATCAAACACAGAAAAAATATCAGAATAATATTGATTATAGGAGATCTCCCGTTTTTCGCTTGTATCCGTAATGCATCAGCAAAGATTGCTGTACGCTGTCTATTCTTCTCTTAACCCAGTTTCCGCTGCATCTAAACCATAACATTCTGGCTCTATAATGGACTCTTCCCGCGTCCACACTTCTTTTTTACAGAATCAAATTCCTTTATTCACTATAGATCATCTTTGTTCCTCTCTCCCTCTTCGCCCTTGCCCCTTTCTCTTTTCTTCTCTACATATTTCATGTATTCATTATTTCTCTCTGTATCTCTACATGTTCTACGTCATTTCTCCTGTAATGCCTTTATCTTTCTTTGCCTGTATTTTCTTTTTATTCTAATTCTTCTGAATGTACATATTTTCTGCCCTCATTCTCCCTCCTCATTGTTTCTACATATGTATGTTCTTTCTCTCTCTCTCCCTCTCTCTCTCCCTCACTCTCCCTCTCCCCCTCCTCTCTTATTATTTCTATCTTCTTTCTCTCCCTCCCTCTCTCTCTCCCTCCCTCCCTCTATCCCTCTCCATCTTTCCTCATCCTTGACTCTTTTCTCAACACTTTAGTTTTGTTGTGCTTCTCCCTTTTTTCCATCATCACGTCTTTCCCTGGAGATAAAAGTCTTCCGCCGTATATCTCGACTCTAAGTAAGATATTTTTTTTTATAAATATATTTGAAAGATTTATTGAAATATGGGCTAAGATAACAACAAACAATCCGGTATATGGCATATGCTTTGGTTCCTCTCATTCACAAGTGAGATCAATAAAAGAGTAGCCTGTACTCGAAATGATCTATAGCTTTACATATGTCTTACCACCTCACGAAAAAGAATGAAAAGGGGGAAAAAGTGACCAAAATGAAGGGATACCTTGTAACACGCAATCTAAGTATTATCAAGAACGATGCTGTCGCATAGGGATTAGAATCGATTTCGCTTCCATTGTTTGCGGTACATAGTTTTATTGAATACTTTGAGAAGGTCGCGAGTATTATCGGAAATATAGTTATTCTGCTGATACGCATTTCAAACTCAACATAATGCGAACAAAACAAAGTAATAGCTTAAGTAAGTATGGGCTTGGTCGTACTAAAGAAAAAAATACCACCAATACCAAGGAGTTGCTGAGGAGAATCAGGATTCTTATTTTTGTTTTATTTTTATTCACTTTTTTTGCTGATGCTAAATTCACTTAAACAGTTCATACACTTTTTACTTTTTTTACCATAATCGATAGAAATCTGCGACTTTGTGTTGAAATAAAGTTTAATTTTCCATAGTTTTGCATTTTTGATGAGAGAATGTTACGATCCCAAATCGTCATCATCCTGATTTCAATTGATACTACTTTAAAAGCTATACCATGAAAACCAACTTCGAACCAAAATACGATTTGCCATTGGAGAAAGTCCGTCCCGGACAGTGGGGGATAATATTGAGCTGAAATTTCAAACTTATTGTGAGCAACCCCCCCCCCCCCCACCTATTATCATTAGCTATGCATACGGTAGATACATAATAAAATAACTACCATCTATCTCTTTTTGTGATAACAGATAATGTTTATTACGATTTTTTATGGCTTTTGTAATATTAATGTTTATTCAGAATAACGATTGGGCTGACCGTGCATATCTATGTACGAGCGAGCGAATTGAGCGAGCTAATTTCCTCTACTTGGACGCTGAAGAGTGTCCTACATGTCTTTCAAGTGGTGAGACTGGAACCTAAAATCCTTTATTATATGTCTTATATTCTTATATTCTGCACACATTACAAACAAATATAATGTAGAAATAAATGTATTGTATATATTTACATGAACCATAGCAAGACTACGTATATTTACAATATTGTAATACCTTTTGGACATACATTGTATAATTTTTTAGCTCTATGAAGTATTTCTAGGATATTCTTGTGTATGTGTGTGTGTGTGCATGAATAGGTATGTGAAAGGATGCGCGAATGGTATGTGTGTGCGATCCGAGAGTACTTACGTGCTTACTAAAGTGTGCGTATTTATATGTGAATTTTGTTATAATTTTAATATAAACAGTACATAATATAAACGAATATCCTTACTAATAAACCTATTTTTATGTTATATATTATAGTTACATACATCATTCATATAGTATATGTCCACATATATATATGCTTATAAATATTCACAAGACGTTTGTTAATAGGTCTCATAAGGCCTGCCAAAACGCTATTAACTTTAATTTAGCCTTACTCAAGTATCAGTAATGTAGTAACCTAATTTTATATATGTATTTGGTAATATCCTCACACGATGAATTTGTTTGTACATTATAGCCATTTGTTTCTCTTGTTCATCTTTAGATACCTGAAGAAGGCCCAAGGGCCGGAACCCAGGCCAAGCTTCGCCTCCTTGCTTTCTTGTTTCTTGCTGTTGTAGCATCTTTTCAATTATATATATATATATATATATATATATATATATATATATATATATATATATATATATGTACGATTTTATTTCTACGGCATTTACTAAACCATTTATGATTATTTTATTCCATATGCCGAAGCAGACTATTTCTATTATATATATATATATATATACATACATACATACATACAAACCAAAAAACAACAGGATGACACCTTGAGCATACACCAGTTAAAAGTATATCCTTTAAAAATGAAAAAAAAGATAAAGTATAAAACGTTTTAGCTTTGCAAATAACAGATTATGTAGTCGATGTTGACGTCATCTGAAACAACTACGGATTCGCAAACACGCCTCATACTATATCTATCACAATAAGCGAATATGTGATGGCGCCACCAACATAAATCTATTTATAATCACGTGACTCTTCAGAAGGCGCCATATAGAAGCTGCAGTGGATCCACTGATCTGGTTAAGAGCCATGTACCAAATCAGGGGCCGCGGAACGTTTTTCAAAGTGGGGGGCAGAGCCAAAAGTGGGGGGGGGGCTGACCATGCAAAAAATCACAATCCTATGGTCATTTTTTTCGTTTTTGTACACGGTTTTGGAAAAAAAAAGTGGGGGGGCTGAAGCCCCCCCCCCCCCGCTTCCGCGGCCCCTGCAAATCACTTGTGGATATACAACAAGTTGTATAAGATTTAAAAATCTTTGTTGGGTGTTGTTAATACTTCCATTTAATATTTAAAATATGATATTTTGTATGAAGGCTGTATTTGGATCGATATATGCACATTTTATTATAATTGTCTTACAAATAAATTATCACGATTGTTTACGCTTTTTTCCTCTTAGCGTATATGATTTGAACAAAAAATATATTTTCCATTCTCTCTATATCTCCCCCTCCCTCCTCCCCCCATCACACCCCCTGTCTCGTGTTCTCCTTTCTTCCTGTTCCTAATCTTCTTTAACTCTTTTGTTTTCTCTTTTTTTTTCTTTTCCCCATAATCCCCTCTCATCGGCTTTTCGTTAATACATACCGTGTATCTATAGTATAATTGATGTCTATGTTTCTTTTCATATTGTTTTATATTCCTTTATATTCGTTAACACATCGTTCACGTAGTGCCATATGCCATTACATATTGTATCCTTATTGATTATTGGTGAGATTCAAATGAAATCTTAAGAATTTTTATCTAATGAAAATGCTAGTACATGCTTTCTTGTAATGACATTTGTAACATTATTCCTCCCCTTACATGTATCTCTCTCTCTCATCTCTCTGCCCCCCCTCCCTCTCTGTTTATTTCTTTCCTCATCTCACTGCCTTTCTTTCTCTTTCTTTCTAACTATTCTGTCAACATTTTTAATTCATCATGCAATCAATATTTTTTTTTAAGAATATTCGTTCGATTAAAAAAAAGATACAAAAATTGAAGTTCCGTTCTCCGCCATCCTTGGACACAACCTCTTCAGAAAAAAAAAACGTTTGAAATATTCGACATTCAATGATTCAATGGCTCGTTGCTTATCGTTACTCCTTTTTTTTTGTTTCCTATTTCTTTTTATATGACCACGATGATTAGTTGACGGTTCGGGTGCTTCAATTTACTTCCTCCTCAGGAAGTGATCTTTAAATGACAAAAGGATATCAAGGCTTCTCCCCATTAACGTACCACATAGAGACGTCTTCATGATTTATATTAATTGCTGAAAACGAGCTCTCTCCCAGGTACTCTACTATAACTACTCAAGAAAGGTCATGATATTTTAACAGAATAATACATTATACACATTCACGATGAACTACTTCTGGCATGAAATGTTTAATGTTAACAAAAGGTCGATATGCGAATGTATTTTCTCTGACAATTAGGCGTGAGAAGAGAATATAGAGGCTATTTTCCTGTCGAAATGACACGAATACCGTTGCTATGACAACTACATCTAATATGTCCATAACTACCACTCTACTACTTGACTATTTTTGTATCAGTTTGATTATAGTCATTATAATCTATATCATCATTAATATTTTTGTTGTTGCTGTCATTATCAGTATCTCCATCATCAACATCATCATCATCATCATCACCACCTTCATCATCACCATCACCATCATCAGCAGCAGCATCACCTTCATCATCGCCACGATTAGTATTTTTATTACATTATTTTTTTCTGTTGATATCTTAGTTTTGTTGTATTGCTGT